>NW_015164194.1:1024572-1059899 GCF_001447785.1 Gekko japonicus
GCCAGGCGAGTCCGACTCTAGGGTTGCGGTGCTCATCTCCGTTTCCAAGCCGAAGAGCCAGCGCTGTCCGAAGACGTTTCCGTGGTCATGTGGCCGGCATGACTAAACACCAAGGCGCACGGAATGCTGTTACCTTCCCACCAAAGTGGTCCCTATTTATCTACTTGCAATTTCTTGCTTTCGAACTGCTAGGTTGGCAGGAGCAACTACTGACCTTCCACAGCCTGCAGTTCAGTGTCTTAACCACTTGAGCCACCGCTCAGTCATACACACACACAAAAAGTACACATTTACAAGATTCCAAAATTGTAAAATACATTTAATAAAACATTAAAAAGCATAGACAGTGATTCTATACATAAGCCCATTGCTTTAATTTTTCCCTCAATATATGCTGACCAGTTTGACATATTGGATTCGGGAGCATTTGAGAGATAAAGCTCCCAGGTTTCCAGCAATGACCCAATTGTAAAATCTCCACTTTTTTGAAAAGACTAAGATTTTTGACTTCTCGTGGTCTAACTGAAGTTTGTTATTAGTAAAAAATGATACACAACAGATCAATAGATGTCTTAGTCCCACCCTGGAGCGGGACAACAACACTGTGTCGTCAGCGTAAAGTAGCAGGGGTACGTGTATCGCACCAAGTTTAGGACTACAGCAGTCAGCACCAGACAACTGAGCAGCAAGATCATTGAGAAAAAGATTAAATAAAAAGGGAGCTAAAATACACCCCTATTTGATACCACAAGGACTAGTAATAGAGGTCGCCCCCAAGCAGGATTAACTATTTTTGTTTCCTCCAGTTTAAATTTAAAGAATGCTACCCTCTTGCCCATGCCATTCTCCTTAATCATGAAAATTTTGCTTTAATTATTGTAAATGTATATATCTCTCCTTCTTCATATAAAGGTGTTATGCTCGCTCATTGGAGCCGCTTAACCACTTTCTTAGAATTTATAGAACATCAGTACTCATTGACTGAAACAATCATTGTGGGTGATTTTAATGTCAGAGTTGGCAACGACATGTCTCTTCTTCTTAAAAACCTGGACCTCGACCAGGACTCTCTTCTTCCATTACTTTCCCCTTTCCCGAGATATTCCAAGGATAATATTTTTAATTTAGCTGGTTTAAGATTAACACAAGTTTGTATACAGTTCACAAGTTCTGGTTTAATGGCCTAACGAAACTTGGCAACTCTGGTGAATTTACTTTTATTTCCTCATTGGGCTGCAGTGTTATTGATTATATTTTGGTCTCCCTTTCCTTTTGGTCACTTATTTCTGATTTTGAAATAGGTACCCCAATCATTAGCAATTGTTTACCCTTGATGCTTAGTTTAGATTTTGATGGGGTGTTTAAATCAACCTCAAATCAAGAAACAGACTGTACGCGTAGGGTTTCTTGCTCCCCTAAACCAAAGAATCTTACAATTATTTCAATCTAAGTTCAGTCTTGACTTTAGATTTGCATTAATAAATTCTTCTGATCACCTGGAGGCAATTCTTTACTATGAATATTTAATATATTTTATCATTAATTCACTGCACCAGAAGCCTGAAGTGATTAATATCAATTATATTAAGTATATGCCCAAACTTCAGTGGTTTGACAAAGAGTACAGGAACTTAAAAATTCACCTTCATACAATTTACCGGAACTTCCGGAACTCCTTGGACACAAAACTTCCAGTGGAATACTGAAACACCTGTTACTCCAACTAACTGATATTAAAAGACAGTTTTTTTACTAATAAACAATGGGGGAAACTCCTTTTTGCCATTTCCACAAATGACTCTAGACAGTTTTGGGCTCAAGTTGCTGGTGCTATACATGTCGAATCACCCTCAGTTTCTGCTATCTCTCCTGGAACTTGGTTTTAATATTTCTCTTCCATATTTCAAGAGGAACTCTCCTGCCTTAATTCACATCTGGCTGATCTCTCCGAATGGCCTCCTGTTGCCCCTGATGAAATTATAACCTTAATAATTGATAAAATAAAAATAGGTAAAGCTCCAGGACCAGATGGAATTATCCCTGAGATCTTGAAAGCTGACCCGGATTGGTGGGCCTACCCCTTGGCCTCCCTCTTTACAATGGGTCAGATGCCTGTGGCCTGGTCTAAAGCCCTTTTTGTTCCCATCTATAAGAAGGGATCACAACACAATCCTTCCAACTATAGGCCAATAAGTTTACTTTCTGTAATAGGGAAATTATACGCCAAATTTTTACAACTAAAGCTCTTTAACTGGACCTCATCTTCTAAGATCCTTGGTCCTGAGCAAATAGGGTTTAGTCAGGGGAAATCACCTCTTGATCATTGTATTCTCCTCTCTCACCTGATAAATAATTACTAGACTTTGATTCCGTCTCGAGGAACTTACTTTGGTGGAAATGTGACCATCTGCTTCATGATAAGAGATTATTATTCCTTATCAGATGATTATATATGGCTACATCTTGTCAGATTAGATGCCCTCCCTCTGGAAGACTTACCCCAATGATTACTATAAATAAATACAGCAGGGCTGTATTTTGGCCCCTTCCCTTTTCAATCTTTTCTTAAATGACTTTGCCCCTTTTCTGTCTTCAGCTGATGGCTACAGCCCTAGACTAGGCTCTGCGCATCTCTCTTTACTGCTGTATGCTGATGACGCAGTTCTTTTGTCGTCTACTCGTTTGGGGATAAAGCATTTACTTAATCACTGCAATGAATATTGTGTTGCCAACTATCTGGAGTTAAATTATGAGAAGTCCAAAGTACTGGTCTTTTCCAACTCCTGGAAGGTTTATGACTGGAAAATCAATGGTCATTCCTTGGAACAGGTTAAGATCTTTAAATATCTTGGTGTTCATTTTCAATACAACACCGGTCTGTCATCGAAAAATGCCAATTAATACAGCCAAAATAAATGTGGCAGCAATTTCCAAATTTTATTTCTCAGGAAGAAGTAACCAGTATATACCTGCCGCTTTAAAAGCCTTTAATGCCAAAATAGGGGCCCAGTTATTATATGGGGTGCCTATTTGGATTAATACAGCTGAAAACTCCATAGAACAACCTCAGTCCTATTTCCTGAGGAAACTCTTTGGGGTGCCACTGCCAATGTGTGTCCCCTACTCAGCTTTATGCCTGGAATGCGGCCAGAACATGTTAATAACTAAAGCATGGCTTATTACAATTAAGTATTGGCCTCGCCTTCTTTTCAATTCAGACCCCTCTAGTTACACCTATCAGCTTCTATTAGAATCTAATTATTCAAACCTATATAGAATCCAAAATTAAATCTCTGGATATCACCTTAGATTTCTTCCTCCTTACTTCTGAATCTGAGGCTTTCTCAGTTATAAGAGCCAATCTACTTCACTCTGAGCTACATTCACTATATAATGCCGCTAACAAAACCTGTTCACCCCTGTATTTTGGAATATCTCCTAAAGTCGGCCAAGTTGCCTCTTACCTGTACCAACTTCACATCCCCAAACTCTGTAGAGCCCTCTCTGTGGCCAGATTCAATGTACTACCTTCGGCCTTATTATCTGGCCATTTTCAGGGTGTGCCCTTTTCTGACAGATGTTGTCCATGCACAAATGACCATATCGAAATGATCTCCCATGTCTTGTTTCAGTGCCCCTTCCACCACGTGCCACGTCTGAAATATCGAAACGCTACTTTGGCTCAATTAGAAGAATATCCTGATGGCCTAAAGATCCTTACTCTTCTTGATAATCCAAACCTTGAGATAACGGGAACTGTTGCTAAATTCCTTTTTGGTGTCATTTCTATTCGCCTTTTATTTAATTGATTGGTATACTTACATGGTAATTCCTTTTACATCTGTTTTTTTGCAAGTATTATTTTATCCTGCTGTTGTTTTCGTTGTACATGAGTCTGCAAGGGTTACATGCCAATAAAGGTAATTGGATTGGATTGGAACAACCCTGGTATTCCTGGGAGGTCTCCCTTCCAAGTACTGCAAGGGTCTACCCTGCTTAGCTTTCGAAGTCTGATGAGATTGGGCTACCCTGGGTTATCCAGGTGAGGGCATAAAGGAATGATAGTATTCATAAAACTTTGTGAAGTCAGCACTGTAAAAGATGATACATTAAAACATGACTCGTCTTTTACAGTTTACAACAGGAAAGTTCTGCAGATTATAGATATGTTGTTTGTTTAGTAAAGGATATTTTATAATTGGTTTTGAAGAACAGACTTGGTTTTTATCTGTACCTTTACTGCTCAGCCCTTTTTGATTTGGCTTCATGATGCTTCACGTGGAAGAATTCTGGCAAATGTTGGAAGGGACCCTCTAAGGTTGGACTGTATTTAATTTTTTCTTTCTTTTTCTAAACACTCTTTGTAGGAAGAAAGAAAAGTCCCTCCTCCAGTACCAAAGAAGCCCCCAAAAGGAAAATTCCCCATTACAAGAGAGAAGTCTCTAGATCTGCCTGATAGACAACGTCAAGAAGCCCGGAGGCGACTAATGGCTGCTAAAAGAGCAGCCTCCTTTCGACAGAATTCAGCCACAGAGCGTGCAGACAGCATTGAGATATATATCCCAGAGGCCCAAACTAGGCTTTAAAGACTAGAATGCTGCATAGTTTTTTTCTTCTTTTTTTCAAAGAACAAAACAAAGCGAAATGCTTGTACAGCTTGTCTCCTCCCGGCTAAACTTTGTCACATTCTCTTCCCTTCCTACCAAATGGGCCCTTGGTGTTGTGCCCTTTGTGCCACCTGCACAGTGGAATGCTTTTGAGTTCCTCAGAATTCGCTGAGCCCATTGCAAGAACTATACTTCTTTTCCTTTGGTATTTATTAACAGACTAAACAATCAGCTCCAATGGATAGGGCTTCTTGAGACCTTACTTATCCAATATGTTCTCAGAGGACAACGATAAACACCTCTTGAGATGGAACCCAGCTTACTTTTTTGTTATTTATATTTTTATAAATTATGTGATAACTTGGGATAAGAATATAACAAACTTTTCAAATGGGTGCATCTCACCATTCACCAGAGGCATTAGCTAATCCGAGTAGAAGGTGCTACAAATGTAAAGTGCAAGAAAGAAAGAACCCATCTCTCTCCCTCTCTCCCTCTCTCTCTCCCTCTCTCTCCCTCTGCTTCTCTCTGACCTCCAGTTTCCTTACCTTATACCCAGCTAAAGTTTTTGCCCATGTGCTCTGCTGTTTTGCTTATCTTTGTTACTGCAAAATAACATGAGGCCTATCATCTCTCATCAAGTTGAGTTTTTGGAGACGAACAGGGATATCCAGCCATGAAACTCCAAAGTTCATCAGGAACAAAAACAAAAACCAGGAGCAAAGGAATACCTGATGGTGGTGGGAACATCCAGCCCAGTGAGAAACATGCTTCATTTCAATAGTCCAGAAGTCTGACGGGGAAACAAATGCAAAAGGACTTGAGTAAAATAATGAAAAGGGAAGCCTTAAGAATTTAGATCTTCTGTAGCAAGTTGTGAAAAGTTCTATTATTCCTTTGGAACATTCATTACATTTTAAACTGTTCTTTTATGCTGTAGTTATTTTGTTTACAAACATGGATTTTTTTAAAAAAATTCAAAATCTGTATTACATGTAATATTTGAATGTCTCAAAATGCTAGGTCAATTGAGTTTCCAGGGTATCCTTAAAAACAAAACAAAACAAAAAAAATTACAAAAAAACCCTTTGCTTGTTTAAAATACCAGTTGTGATATTGTAACCAGTTTAAGAAATATGAATGTGAGTGGTAAGTATATCTCAGTTTAAATGGTAATCTTAAGGTTAAAAAGGTGAACTGTGGTTTACATTTGTAATTTTGTTCGATTTTTTTTCCTATGCAGTATTAGTTAAAGATATAAGAAAGTCTCTTGAAAGTTGTTTCAGATTTATAAGACATGATGTCAAGAGGTACGTGACTTCTAACTATGGAATTTAAAAAATGTCTTTCCCCCCCAAGCCTTTGTTTAATATCAAGGAAAAGCTAGAAATACTGTGCTCAGGCACGAACTATGCTCTTCACAGCATTATTCAGCTTATTTATCCTTCCAAGTTTCTCCTAATTCTTCAGAAGAACGCACGCATGCACACAAACACACACACAAACAAATCAGGGTTCAGAATGAAACAAAATACAAAAACTGAATTGCATCCTGGAGAAAAATTTCTGTTACTAGTTTTAGTTGAACAATCCATATTTAGCCATAGGCAGAACAGCTCCTTAAATGATACTACAGCACTTTGGTTTTTCACTTTGACGAGCACTTTAAATATGTACTTTGCAAGCCCTTCCTTCTACCATGTGACTGAAAAATGCTAGACGTTATAGGAGGTTAGGCAGATCCAACATTGGGTTTCTCCGCTTCTCCCCTCCCCCCCTTCCTCCAATGTACTTTGTTAAGCATGCATTCTGTTTAAGGGCAAAGCTGATATAAGCATGTTTAGCTTCAAGATATGAATCTTTAGAGTTGAATGTTTGAGAAAGGAGGGAACCCTATAAATTGAGCCTAGTATCTTCTGTAAATTTTACCAAATAGCCTTAAACTGCATTTGGAAGCAAAAAAACAAGAGGAATGTATAACATTAAAAATGCAAAAGAATAATAATAATCCTAAAATATTCTGTAATGATTAGGATATTCCCCCTCCCCAGTGTATTAATAGACGTTCTCGAAAAGAGACGACTCCTGGGTAGTGTATAATGTTAATGCTGCTTACTGTTCTGTTTTAAATGCAAGCGTATTTGCAGGTATCTTTAAATATGAGATTTTTTTTTCAAGTGGAGCTGCTACATAGAAGTAACTACATGAAAGTAAAAGAGTAGAATATGCATTTCCTAGAGACAGCAGATTTGAAACGGATCTTCCTTTACCTCTCTTCCCTGTCCCACCATGCCTAATTCAGCTGATCTGTTTTGTCTCATTTAGTCAATAGGTAAGGCCAAACCATGTGCACTTTGCTCATTTGAGTAAACCTGTGCAGAACAGGAACTGATGAGGCAACATGCTGCATTTGACTCCTTCACCATATTCCATGCAAAAAAAGGCAAACAATTTTCAAGAGTCCACACCTACCTATTCAAATGTAATATCTCACCTAGTGGATGAAACAGTATAAGGATCGGATGGTTTGGTATGTGGAATCCTTTGTTAAATGAAAACGGTTCTTCTGCATCACATGTGGGGTGAAGTCTGAACAGCTGGCTGTAATTGTTGTCGCAACTCAAGGATGAGGGATTGTTCTGCACTGTGCCATTCCAAAGGGAACTTCCTTAAACAGAAGCTACTTTCCTGTGCAGACACAAGACCTTTGTGTTTATTATTTTTTACTTCACTCTCCATTTTAAAAATTAATATCAGCTCTTACTAATGAGTGAGGCACAAAGCACGAAGGATAGAATAGGTCAATGTGATCAAGCCAAATGCTAATTTGCATGTTGTTCATGCAGTGATGGGAAGACATGGAATATGAGCCTTTGCCTCTACATCTCGCTGTTTGTTCCACCTCTGTTCCAAAGAAAACTATTTAAAATGTAAACCAGTTGCCTTCTGCTAACTCTGATAAAATGTTTCCTGTTCGAAAACCAAGTTTTTAAGTGCAATATATATTCTCTTTTTTTTGTACAGGGAAGATTTAAACAATAATGGCACTTAATAAGCCATGCTTCTCATGTATTGTACATTAATTTGTTGCAGAAAAAATAAAAGTAATGTTTATAACACTCATGT
Organism: Gekko japonicus; assembly: GCF_001447785.1. Lineage (NCBI taxonomy): Eukaryota > Metazoa > Chordata > Lepidosauria > Squamata > Gekkonidae > Gekko > Gekko japonicus. The sequence goes on from NW_015164194.1 coordinate 1,032,306, forward strand.
TGCAAGTCAGTTGGCCCCAGTCTAGAGTAAACCCTAAAGTCCATAGAGAGAGTTATTACCAGATGTGGTTCAAACAAGAGAATTTAAAGTATCATATGATTAAAAGATATCACCATAGAGGTGAAATCCACCATGTTCAATTAAACTTGTATCTTGAAGCCACATTGGCAATTAGAATCCATAAAGTGACAAATTAGAATCCATAAAGTGACATATAGGCAAATTCTTCTTTTGTTGTCTGTAGTGCAGTAAGCAGAATTCTCAAAGATGTTCTATTGAACTAGGGCCCTAATTCTGTGTACACTTACCTGTCATTAACAGTTTAATCCTTGGTAGAACTGGACCTTTCTAAATCCATCTATGTCAGTCTGTTTAGAAAGATGAAACTCGGCTTATGGTAACACTATAAATATCATTGAGAACTATAGGACAATTGCAAGTAAATATGCACAGGACTGGGCTGTATCGAATAAAACCTCTCTGGTTAGAAAAGAACCTAGACGTGTTTTCCAGTGATCTCTGTGGTTGGTTGCTTTCATTTCCATTCCAGTTTGTCCATTAAACATGATAGGTTTTGTGGGGTGCTATTTGATTGATCAGAATGGCCTTTCTGGTAAGAATGAGAAATGTCACTGAGAGTAAGTCCAGAAACAGCATTTTAATTTAATTTTTTAAAAAAAACATTTTTATGCCACCTTTCCACCCAATCAGGGTCCACAAGGCGGCAGACAAAAAATTAAAACATTTGAACAATTAAAAATACCTTTAAAATTATAAAGTAATTCAATTAAAATGCATAACCAACTCTAGAAGGAGGACCAATAACCATTATTGTGGGTCTGCTAGGTGACACAAAAAGTTTTCACCTGCTGGCCAAAGATACCTATAGAGGGAAACAGATGAATTCTAGTTCATCAAAAAGACAGTAAATGCCTATTGTATGTTGAATTCAGAATTCAGAACTTCAAGCTCAAGAATACAGAGATAGTTTGTGGGATTCATGTAAAAGAGTTTCAGATAGTAACAGCTATTTTTTTATTATTCAAATAGTTATGCTGGTAAATGTACACTCTGGAAGGTGCTCGAGGTAGCCTGTAATCCAGAGTCTTGTGTGTATGAAAGAACTTCTCTGTTCTAGACAACCTTCTGTATCTACAAAGAAGAAAGAAACCAAATCTATTCAAAAACAAACCATAATTAACTGAAGAGAACAGGAAATAGGATTAAACAGGTTTTCCATCATTTATTCATGGGTTTTGCTCAGACAATCTTCCAACCCTTTTCAAGGAATCTGAAAGAACCCAAAGATTCAGAACAGAACCATTTCCCAGAGTCAGGAAAGGAAATGGAATGGGAACACACTTCCACAACTCTGAAAATTGGGGCCTGGGGAAAGTAGTGACATAAAAACAAGCAGCAACAACAACAAAAACAGAAGCCCATTCAAAACTAGCTTGTTCTTTGTGTGCCAAAAACTATTTTTAAATATATATGTATGGGTATTATTTTAGCACATGAATTTTGAAGTGGAGTTGTAGGTTGTCAGCTAATTTGCTAGACGGCTTGTTTTTTGCAGCACAGGAGTGTGCTTTCTGCAAGATCCCTGAATTTCGGAGTCAAATGTGTGTGCATTATGGGACTTTGAAAAAATCTACACAGACCCTGAAAATACTTGGGGGGGGGGGAGTAAAAACTCTTCTCCTCTGGGGTTGCTCATCAGAACTCCCACAGATCACATTGTAATCTTTAAAAAACACAAGTCAATTGCAAAATCAATTCTAATAGGGTTTTGTAATCATTCTTAAATCCAGAACACAGAGGACTTGGGTCATGCACCTGCTGATCCTACAAATTATATTTTCTTTAGCAATAGTGGAAGAGGGAGATTGTATTTCTCAGAGACTTCTTTGCTGAATTTTCTGAGCACGTCTGCTATTTCCTTAAAGAGGGTGTGCTAAAGAGATGACGTTTTGAAGCTCCCCAAGTGAAAATGTACTGAATTCTTAATTGTAAATTTACTAGAATAGAAATATAGGCTTGGATCTAATGACTTGCTTCCCCTATGCAAGTCATCTCAGTCTGGTGGAAGGACTCCATCAGATCAACACTCCTTCCTCCAGAGCAAGGCACTTCACCTAACAGAAGAAAGTCACTGGGTTCAAGCCTGTATTTTAATATGCAGTGCAAAATTAAACTTAAAAACAGGAGAAAAAAGTCCAGTCGTATCTTAAAGACTAACAAAATTTGTGGTAGGGTGTGGGCTTTCATGAGCCACTGCTCACTGAAGACGTGAACTGTGACTCATAAAAGTTCATACCCTGCCACATTTTTTTTAGTCTTTGAGGTGCTACTGGACTCTTACTCTTTTATACTGCTACAGGTAGACTAACATGGCGACCCATCTCGATTTAAAAATAGGAGTGCAAACTTGAGACTTCTGTTCCTCTTTGAACCTTTAAATCTCACTATGCATTGTTTGATAAAACTGCAAATAACATTAACACACACAACCATTTTACAGAATTTATCACATGCTTCTTGTGCAGATGAACCCAATCCTGTCATCTCCAGTTTGAAAAGAGTCAGTGCCAGGCCGGATAGACAGAGTTGGGCTAGGGAGACTGACGGTCTCACCCAGGATATAGCAGCTTTATGTGTTTGAGGAACTGGAAGCAATTAAGCATTGAACTGTGCACTTTAATTGTATCGCATTCAGTGGGGTAGCTTTTACTGGACTGTGTTCAAAGTGCCTGTGCCTTTTCTGTTTTGTTCCCCTTTTTCTTACTCATCTCAACCACATGTGTGTAGAACTTGGCTTCTGTGCATGTGCTCCAGCTACAAAAGGAATGAGCATGGACTGTATACATGACAGTTCAGCCATTCCAGGCCAATGTTTGGATATTGCACTGATTTGAAGGGTAGGAGGATAAGGTAGACAGCTAGCCCAGTGCCTGCCCAATACCTCTTCTAGCACCATTGTCAACTTAATTTGCAGCTGTTGGGGGCTTACTAGCCTCAGAAATTGTGGTTGCCCTATTCATATATTCATGTGCTTCTCATGAAGCTATGGGTATGCTGACTGAAAGAAAGTTAGACTGGGACTCTTGTGAGTTTCTTTCATTCATTTTTCTTCTTTCTGTCTTTGTTCTTTGTCCCTTTTGTACATTCTTCTAGCATTTGTATAATCTCTGATACAGTAACCTTTTTTTTCCCTTTTGGCAGCCGTTTCTTTATGGTATCTGTAGCTCACCGCTAGAAATCTGCTACTTGTTCTCAGAAACGTCTGTGTGATAAAAAGATGAGGAAAATAAAGTTGATTCTTCCTGAGGAATCGGCAAGGCTGCTTATGTGAGGGAAATTTGTTTCCATCTGTAGATCTCTGTTGGGGACTAGGGATGACAAACTCTCAGCAAGCTGCATGCAAAGCATCTCAAAGCTGATCAAGTTGCGGACATTTCCCCAGCTTTGAAGTGGTGCCCATCAACTCTGTAGAAGAATCTGACATATCTGTTTATATAGAACACAGAGATCTGACAAATTAAAATTGCAGGATCATATGAACAGCAAAGATAAGTGTATTGCTGATCGTTTCTACCTGCTCCAGTGATACTAGTGAACAATTTAATAATGACCAATTCTTATCAAGGGAGGTTTATTCCTTTTTAAATGGCAGCTATAGCAAATGCCTGATTGCCACTTTTGCTTCAGGTATCAACACATGTTTCGCCTTAACTCTAATCCCAGTTACCCCAACATCCGTCTAGGCAGGTTTCATTGCATTCAAGGCATTAGATATGCAACACAGAATGGAAGCCAGCCAAAGCTTGTTTTGGATACAAGTGTACACCATCTGAAGGAGCTACTCTCTCCTTCCAAGCAGGCAATAGTCACAGCAGAGAAGGGTTTTTATTTAACGTAGCTGTTGATCTATACACACACAGCTATTTTCATAAGCACCTATTTCCAAGCATGGAAATGCAGTACCCAGTTATGTTTGAAGTCCCATCAGGTACTCTGTGCTTAGTGATGAGTGTCTTGCCAATCTTCCATAATGTTTTGGTGGCACGCTGTCCCCTTTCACCTCGACTTTACATCATCATTTCCTGTGAAATCTGGATTCATATTTGTACATTGATTTACCTCTGAGGTTTGATATTGGTCTCCATTTCAATTTTAAAGGGCTCAGCATATATATATTATTTCCTCCATGCATTGATTTGGGGGAGGGTGAATCTTTTTTTTTTTTAAATCCCTTTAAAACAGTGCAAACTAATACTGCCCTAAAAATGATCTTTCCTGTAAAAAACTGAAAAAAACCTCCCACTATGTCTGTACAGCTTCTTCTGTGCAGAAAGAAATTCATAGGTTCACTTAGTGCATAATGTGCCAAAATGTCAAATTGTGGCCTACGGACTAAATTAAATGCCTCCTACCAGAATTTCAAGGAATGTTAGAAACAGGAACCTAGCTCTTTAGTTTATTGTTAAAGAATTATATATATAAATATTATATATATATATACACACACACACATACACACACACACAAGAAATCATATCAACAATGAGGATGAACTGAGTGCCAAATATTTGCCATCTGTATAAACCTACACTTCACTGGAGTTAAAGCTATTTTATGTAATTCTCATGCTTTTATGGTTCTTTTGATAAGTTCTGTTTAGTAGCATGCAGGATACCTGAATTTGAATGTATAATATAACGTTTCATTGCTACAATAATTTCTTGCTTCTCAGTAATATCTTATTTACCAAAAAGTTGTTCGTTTGTTTGGAACATTCTTGCCAATTGTTTTGTTCTTGAGTTACTTTTTTCATGATCTTCTATTTGCCTTCAGCTAACCGTAAGAACAACACATGTGATTCACTGTTCTCTCTCCCCCACCCCACTGGCTCTTTTATGAAGCTGCCTCTCTCCACTGGTTCCTGTATTGTTTATGATCATCTCTTGTAAATAATTCTGCAATTAAATTTTTTGACAAAAGTGGCCTTACTCTTTATTAACACAGCTTGGCTCGTTGAAAAGATACAATTAGAAGCTCTTACACAATTTTTAAACCAAATGTAACATTTCATAGACATTATTGGGAATTCTTCTAGATTGCTTCCCTAGCCAAATGATGTATTAAAGAATCTGACAACTAGTGGAATGAGTTTAGTTCCTCTGAGCGTTGTACCATTGTATTAATATGTTGAGCATAGTGTAATATGGTACAGCGGAATTTGTGTTAGGTTGCTGCTGAGGAAATAAAGTGCTCCCAGAGCCTGCTTTTATCTTTAGTAGAGAATATGAGCCCTTTATTTAAAGGAACTCTATTCAGGATAGGATAGAGTACAGATAGCATTCTGATCTAACTAGCTATACTTGGATGAATGGAGAGGCACAAGGCATGTACTGTCTCATGGCTGCAAGATGGGGGAGAGAAAAGGAGAAGGTGTCAGATGGATGGATGGATGGATGGATGGATGGATGGAAGGAAGGAAGGAAGGAAGGAAGGAAGGAAGGAAGGAAGGAAGGAAGGTTCCCTTAGAGTAGCAATCTAAACATCAAAGAGATAGTATCAGAGCAGGAGAAAGGAAGGGATTTATCTATCTATCTCTCTGACTGTGCAATTTAAAGGGCAAAAGGAATTTCTAAGGGGCAAACTACATGTTACATTTTGTAACAAGTTTGGGCAGCTCCAAAATGAGACAAATAGCTCCTTCCTCCAGTGCTGTTCTGACTTGGGAAAACTGTGGGGGCAAGGCAGGAGACAGTCTCAAGCCCAACTAAGCCTCCTGTGGACCTTTACAATACCAATCCCTGCAGTTGCTATATGGCTTCACAGAAAATGAACCAACTCATTACAAGATGAAATATGTCATCTGGCCTTGAGTGACAGGTTCTGAACCATCACCAGTATGCTGTTTTTCACCCTATCCTATTTACATATATGCTGCTTTTCTCCCCAAAAACTGAAGGGCTGGATAAGATTGTGCAACCCAAAACTAGGTTAATGGAATTTCTTTTCAGGATGTGTAAGTTTCAAGTAAAATGATTAATACGTAATAATGTATTGGGCTAATAGGCTTAATTAATATTCCTCCCATTTCCTTTGCTGTTTATACTTTTGGAATATGGTTAACATTCCTAGGTCTTTGAGGTGAGTCTTAGAAAACAGAGGACTTATCAAGCCCTCATTAGAATCCAAACTCCAGAGGATGATGGAAGACAGGAGGGCCTGGTGTGATGTGGTTCATGGTGTTGCGAAGAGTCAGACTCGACTGTGCGACTGAACAACATTAGAATCCAACATACAACTGCTTCAGCAGCTATAGCTTGAGGTGACCAGCAGAGGGAGCTCCTGAAGCACCAGCAGATATGTGTGGGTCTGGCCCTGCTGGTGAAAGGACCAAAAATAACAAAGATGAATTATTCAAATGAAATCCCCATTTCCCCTTTTAAAAAATGAGAGGACTTCAGCAATTGATAACCAGTTATGGAAGGGAAAGTGTTCTGTTTTATACTGCAAACTGTCTGGTAAAACATATCACAACCAAGAGACTATCTGCTATGTATTAGAACTGGAACATTCCAGGACTATCTTCAGCAGCAAAGAGGCACACTTGGCTTCAGAATAAGAAAAAGGAAGTGCCATAAACTGACAACTGCTCACCAAAATAAGTGCTTATCTTGCTCTTCCTATTCATAGCTTGAATTTTTAGATTACACAATATGGCTGTAAACACTCAAAGCAATATACTACAATACACTAGGTAGGTACTGTAGGTCGCACCCCTGTGTATGCTACAGTGCAGACTCAGAGGCTGAGTTCAGACTGGCAGTTTGAAGCAGGAGGGAGTCGTGGCAAAAAAGACCCGGAACAAACTGTTCCGGGTTTTCCCGGTCACACTGCACCGACTGATGGGGGAGCATACCGGGGAGGAGGTGCAAGGGAGCGTTCACACTGTTGGCCCAGAGGCATTTCGCGTTCACACTTCCAGGAAGTGGGATGGACGCGGGATAATCGCGCTTTCCAGGGTTTGATACCACTTTCACCTGGTATCTTTTGAACTCAGGAGGGAAGCGTTACAAAACGGGTTGAGTACGGTTGGGGGACTCCTGACATTTGCCTGTGTGAACGGCCCCTTTAATCTGTTTGTGAAACATTTCTGGCTCATGCCTATATCGGGGCAAACTGCCAGTTTGAACTTGGCTAGAGTGTCTGCACATTCGGGATTCTCCTTTCACTATGACGGTGGTCTGACTTAAATGTGACACAGAAGAATTTACCCATGCAATGTCGTACATACCTATGGTCTTGTTCAAACTTAGCCTTTAGCTACTATATGCATACAACGTTACCAAGCCATAGATAGGTAGCCTGACATTAGGCTACTATTAATTATGCAGCAGGATTACATGTGTAGCAGCCCGGTTCAAATGAGTTGCAGTGCTTGTGCAAGGTCACAGAGGTATGTTCTTCTGCCCCACCAGAGCACATTTAAATCCAGCATTATTTATTTAGAGAATTTGTATGGGTCCTCTGCAGGTTGGCCCTGCACTACCTAGTTGGCCCAGAAGAGCTAGCATGGTGTAATGGTTAAGAACGGCTGACTGTAATCTGGAGAACCAGGTTTGATTCCCCACTCCTCCACATGAAGCCTGTTGGGTGACCTTGGGCCAGTCACAGTTCTCTCAAAACTCTCTCAGCCCCACCTACCTCACAAGATTCCTGTTGTGGGGAGAGGAAGGGAAAGTGTTTGTAAGCTGGGCTCAGTATGAAGACCTGAATGCTAGCAAGGAAGCTCGGGCTTAATTACGCATCTTGAAGCAAGGGAATAAATCGGTGCGGGAGTTCACTGACGAGTTCAAGCAGCAAGTGGCTAAGATCCAGGGCTGGCCCGATGAGGTGATGGCTGAGCAATACCGCCTGGGTCTGCACCCCAAGGTCATGGAGATGGTTCTACGGAGTGTACACCCTGTGTCCCTGAATGTACACCCTGTGTCCCTCAACTGGGACGCGATATATTCCACCCAGCGGTCTTCATCAGGGAACAGATGGCTCCAGTTTACGATGAACTTCTGGGCACGCACCACAAAGAATGCCAGCTTCTCGGGGGTTCCATCAAAGGTGGCATCCAATAGCTCCGTAGGGCAATGCACCTCCCGGCCCTGTTGTGCCAGCACCACGTTCCCCGGAGGTCTCGGGAGGGGGGGGGTTCCCGGTTGGACAGGCAGGACTACTTTCAACAGGAGACTTGAAATGGATGCAAGGGTTTTTTGACTTCCTGGGACCAACCAGAAGAAACAGGAGGAGCTTGCAAGTGTATTCCTCCACAGCTGGATTCCAACTTGTTTGCTCCAGCTTCTACAAATCTTACTAGTGCCCTTCCGGTTCTCACAGTTTTGTTCCTGGATGCAGAGGAGGGGGCCAGCAAAACCCGCAGGGGGCATTCACGCATGCACGGGTGCGTGTGTGGTAACCGCGGTCACAGGCATCTTATTGTGCACACACGAACAGCTAGGGGAAAGGAGTTCACGCATCACGAGCGCCAGCCCCACCAACAAGGTTGGCTCCCCCTGTCAGGTCCCGGCCATCTTGTGCACGCTGAGGCTTCAGGTGGAGGCAGAGAGATAGAGACTGGAGGTCTCCAAAGTGAAAGTTTCCGCTTTTTTACCATATTGTGTGTCTCCAGGGGGAAGAAGGAAAGCTGTGGCTGCTATTTTACCCAGCACCAGTGCAGCAACAGTCTGTGGGCCTCTCTCACGCACACACACCCAAACACCAGAGGATAGGGGGAAAGCTTCAGCAATCAGTCTGCTACTGAGCCCAGAGACATCATCCCAGCTCCACTGTGCAGATTGGACCCAGTGCTCGCTGGATCCCAAATAAATAATTCAGCCCTTACACATCAGCTTTGCTGGCCTATCTCTGCTTTTCCTGAGTATCTGTACCCCCAGACAAGATGAGTGCAAAAAGAAAGAGCTATTCTGTTGAGTACAAGAAAGGAATTGTCGAGGACTCAGGGCTCCCTCTCCCGACCTTCGACGGGGCGCCATTGGTGCCGGTGTCGGAGGTTAGGAGTTTGGGGGTGCTCCTGGACTCCGCGCTAACAATGGAGGCCCAGGTAGCAGCCACTGCCAAGTCGGCATTTTACCATCTTCGGCTGGCGCGGCAGTTGGTCCCCTTCCTTGGCCGGGATGACCTAGCCACAGTGATCCATGCGACGGTCACCTCAAGGCTAGACTACTGTAACGCTCTCTACATGGGGCTGCCTTTGTCGCAAATTCGGAAGCTGCAACTGGTGCAGAATGCTGCGGCCAGGCTGTTGATGGATCTCCCTAGACGAGATCACATCCAGCCTGTGCTGAAAGCGCTGCACTGGTTGCCAATAGCTTACCGGGTTCGCTTCAAAGTGCTGGTCATTACCTTTAAAGCCCTATATGGTCAGGGACCAGTCTACCTGAGGGACCGCCTTGCCCCGCATGTTCCCCCAAGGGCACTACGGTTGGGGACCCAACATCTGTTGGATGTTCCAGGCCCCCGGTCCATCAGATTAACCATGACCAGGAATAGGGCGTTTTCGGGGGCGGCTCCTATCTGGTGGAATGAGCTCCCAGAGGAGATCAGGGCTCTGCGGGACCTCTCACAGTTCCGCAGGGCCTGCAAGACGGAGCTCTTCCGCCAGGCTTTTGAATAGGAGCCGCCACCACCACCATCACCACTAATGCACCACCATCACATGAGTTTACCATCTACGCCCTATATATGGACATCATGATGTGGGGCATGTATCATCAAGGCCCGAAATCGTTGCATTATGGGTGAGAACGGGACGTCTAGGGGGCGGCCATCTTTTTAGAAACTGTAAATTGGAATTTAGTTGAGAGGAGCACTATGATTGTTTTAATGTTGATGTATTTTAAGAAATTTTGTACTGTTTTCTATTTTATGTGGCGACATGCCTTGTTAGCCGCCCTGAGCCTCCGGGGAGGACGGGATAAAAATGTGAATAATAAATAAATAAATAAATAATAAGTCGTGGAAGTAGTGACAGACTTCACGTTCCTGGGATCCCAGATCACCGCAGACTGTGACAGCAGCCATGAAATTAAAAGACGCCTGCTCCTTGGGAGGAAAGCGATGGCGAACCTAAACAGCATGATAAAAAGTAGAGACATCACCCTGCCAACAAAAGTCCGCATGGTCCAAGCAATGGTATTCCCAGTAGTCATGTATGGCTGCGAGAGTTGGACTATAAGGAGGGCCGAGCGCCGAAGAATAGATTCTTTTGAACTATGGTGCTGGAGAAGACTCTTGAGAGTCCCTTGGACTGCAAGAAGATCAAATCAGTCAATCCTAAAAGAAATCTACCCTGACTGTTCCCTGGAAGGCCAGATAATAAAACTGAAGCTCAAATACTTTGGCCACCAAATGAGAAGGGAGCACTCACTGGAGAAGACCATGATGCTGGGAAAGATTGAAGGGCAAAGAAGACGGGGACGGCAAAGGATGAGATGGTTAGACAGTGTCATAGATGCAACGAACATGAAGATGAGCAAACTTCAGAGGACAGCGAAAGACCGGAAGGCCTGGCGTGATCTGGTCCATGTGGTAGAGAAGAGGCATACTCGACTGTGCGACTGAGCAACAAAAAAGGATTACATGTGCAGCAGCCCGGTTCAAATGAGTTGCAGTGCTTGTGCAAGGTCACAGAGGTATGTTCTTCTGCCCCACCAGAGCACATTTAAATCCAGCGTTATTTATTTAGATAATTTGTATGGGTCCTCTGCAGGTTGGCCCTGCACTACCTAGTTGGCCCAGAAGAGCTAGCATGGTGTAATGGTTAAGAACGGCTGACTGTAATCTGGAGAACCAGGTTTGATTCCCCACTCCTCCACATGAAGCCTGTTGAGTGACCTTGGGCCAGTCACAGTTCTCTCGAAACTCTCTCAGACCCACCTACCGCACAAGGTGCCTGTTGTGGGGAAAGGAAGGAGTTTTTAATCTGCTTTGATGAGACTCCTTAGGGTAGAGAGAAGAGGGGTATAAAAACCAACTCTTCTACCATGCAAGTACTTGTATCACGTTGTGGTGACACTGGAGACCACTGATCTATGCACATGTGGAGGAACGAGAAAAAGCATGAATTAATCAGTCATAATTTTTATTAAAACCACTGATCTGTGCACATGTGGAGACCACTGATCTATCTATGCACATGTAGAGGAGGAAGAAAAAGCATGAAATAATCAGTTATAATTTTTATTAAAACCACTGATCTATGCACATGTGGAGACAACTGTCAGGGTCCTTAGGTTACTCAACACAGGGCTTCATGAGAAGAAAACTGTTTATTGATAAAACCAGAACTGAAGACACGTGTACAGCTTGTGTCAGGAATGGATGACAATACTAGGGCCTCTGACTTATACTAGAATCAAACATCCCCCCTGGTAAGCATAAGCCAATGGATACAGTTCGTGCACGCAGGCAAAGCAAGCAGGCAAAGCAAAAGCCGTTAGCTTTCCCAGCCGAATAATACTGCAGCTGGAACATCTACAAGATCAAGCATAAGATAACATACAGGAGGGAGAGCTGAGAAAGAAAACGGGAGGGGGGGGGGGTTTCCCCGGTTGGACAGGCAGGACTACTTTCAACAGGAGACTTGAAATGGATGCAAGGGGTATTTTTTTTTACTTCCTGGGACCAACCAGAAGGAACAGGAGGAGCTTGCAAGTGCATTCTTCCACAGCTGGATTCCAACTCGTTTGCTCCAGCTTCTACAAATTTTACTAGTGCCCTTCTGGTTCTCACAGTTTTGTTCCTGGATGCAGTTCTTTTTTCCCATTGTTTCCCACCTCCACTCTTTCTCTCAGGAAAAAAAAGGCAACTGTAATTGAGGTCAGACAGAGACAGAGTCTGGGGCTGTTGAGAGATGTAGTCCCTCAGTATTTACATTACAATTGCTGGGGAGGGGGAAACTGAGGGTTTTAAAAATTCCAATTTAAAGGGGGAAGTCCCATGAGCCCACACTCATTCTAAGCACAATATCAGGTGATGGTAGGGCTGCCAGCCTCCAGATGGGGCCTGAAGATCTTCTGAGATTTTGATCTCCAAACAACAGAAATCAATTCTACTGGGGGGAAAATAGCTGCTTTGGAGGGTAGATGCTGTCCGCCCTCACAGGGTGTCTGTTGTGGAGAGAGGAAGGGAAGGTGATTGTAAGCCACTCTTAGACTCCTTCGGGTAGTGAAGGTGGGGTATAAAACCAGCTTCTCCTCCTTATTCTTCTGCATTATACTCTGCTGAGCTTCCTCCCCTCCCCAGACCTCCCCAGGTTCCATGTCCAAAATCTCCATGAATTTCCCAACCCTGAGTCAGCAGCCCTAATAGTCTCATTTAATTTGGAGCTTTCTGCCTTCCACGAGGGGAAAAAATCCCATGTAGAAGCAGCACGACATATAGAGCCATCCAGCACTTAGCCACCACTTTGGCAGATGACTTCCATAATTTTGTGATCAAGATCTCCATAGGAGTGGTACCTTATGTTACCTCTCCCCTCATGCACACACACAGGCTGCTTCTAATGGAAGGGAAGACTACAGAGGGGCTTCAGGCTTGAATCCAAGCAGCTTTTCCACAGATGAAAAAGGGAGGAGAAGATCCCCTTTGACCATGAAAAAAGCTATGCTGGGGGAGACTTCCGGCGGACGTTGATCCAAACGCCCGCACCAGATGCTGCCTCCACATTGTTTTAAACTAAAAGAATTTTAAAAGCCTATTATAAATAACAATATAACCTCTAATCCTGAAGGCTGACATGGGACGACCCAAGGGTCAAAAGAAGAAAACACAGAGACCTCCGCCAGCCAAGGAAGAATCGGAATTATCTATCGAAGACTCCCCCCCCCCAACTGCTGCTTGAAACAGAAGGAGAGGAGGCTTGGGCCAGCAAAAGGAAACACAAAGGCTCGATTGCAAAATATAAAACAAAACATGCAAGGATTTCTTACAGAACTGGAAAAAAAAAGAAGAAGAAGAAATCCAGAGTCTTATAACTACAATGACATCAAAAATAGACAATCTAACTAAGAGCATGGAAGAAATTAAAGCAGTTGCAGATTCAGCTGCAGCAGAAGTGAAAAACAACAAACAAGCTATTTCGGAGCTACATAATTATGAAACCTGGTCCAAAAGTAAGTTAATGTTATATAGAATTTAGAGTGTGTGAATGGAAAATTAAGATTTGTGGGATTCCACCAAACTTTGAACTGAATACTAACCTGACTACAGCTTTAAATCCATGGCTGAGTGGGGAGTTGAAACTTCCAGGTCCAGTGGTTGCGACAGCATACAGACTAAATGTTAGCAGGTCCGGTTCACCAGCTTTCATCCCGGATGACGTTGCAGAGATTGTGCATGTTCAAACAAAGAAATTAATTTTAGAAACTGCTTGCAGCCAAAAAGGTTTGAAATTAGATGATGTTGTCACTCAAATATTTCCAGATCTCCCATACGAAATCCTGACTGTTCGAAGAAATATGCACCCAGTGGTAGAGAGACTAATAGATCTATGGATTGAAGTAGCGGCTGTTAAAACCCTAGGTGACGTAAAGGCTTCAATATGCATTTATCGGTTCTTGACTTTCGTTCCTGAGCACATTAGGCTCCCTCTTATAGACAAGAGCCCTTCTACCCTTCAGGAAGCTTTTGGCCCTTGGGCTGGCTGAGGCATATGGAGGGCAGAGAGCCAACACCTATCATGGTTGGAGCCCGGGGGAATCTCCAAAACTCCCACCATGGTCTGGGGAGCAGCCAGAAGTGAAAGAAGGACCACCCCACCAACAGCGCCCTGAATCGCCAAGTGCTGGTGTGCAGTTGCCAACAGGAGATGAGAAGGCACCCTGGTGTTATGCCTGCAGTAAGTTGAGACACACTGGGTGCGTCCAGATGGGGCATTTTAGCCGGCATAAACTGCTCCGGTTGGAACCGGAGCAGTTTGATCCAGAAGAAACGCGATCACTCTTACCTCCTGACTACGCAGCACATTGTGCTATGCCCGTCCACACTTCAGGCGCTCAATAGAGCATGTCGGCGGGTTTTAAAAATTTTTTTACACAGTTTGCACATGCGCATAGGCAGGCTTCCTTATAATGAAGATCTTTGCACAGGTGCAGAACAACCCAACCCGGAAAGCATGCCTTGAAGCAAAGATGTCCCTTTAAATTTTTACTCTGAAACTGGCCTCCGTGAGGTCCCAGACTCGTCTAAAGCCTTACACTAGGCCTTTTCTTTCTTTTTTTTACAAACTCCAGGGCAAAGCCTCGCCCAAGCGCACATCGAGGAGACTTAAAAAAAATGACGGCTGAAAAGCGGAAGCCTCGGGCTTCTGAATGGAAGTGGCTAGACACCGGCGGAGAGCGATCAGATGGGGATAATGCAGTTGGAACTGGTGCACTCAGGATACCACCACTTGGGGACCTAGTAGCAGAATACAACGGTTTAAAGTTGTTTGCAACAGTTAGGGACGGAAGGCAGATGTTCGCCATGTGATTGCCCGTAAGTACACCGATTCCAACCGACTTCTATACCGGCATAAATGCCCCGTCTGAACGCACCCACTGAAAGTCGGTATCCTAAGTCAAACACTAGCTTATACCATATGATTCCAGTGGGCCCCCACCCCATTCCTCCTGAGTTTGAATATATCCCTTGGCGCCAACATAAGGGAGTCAACTGTGGACAGATGTGGTGTTACAGCCTGGCAAGACACTGGCTCTCTGTTGACCAACCTCCACCACTGTCTCATGGATCCTAAGTATCTTGTCCCAGGTGAAGAAAGGTGGGTATGGCACCTCCAGGAAGTCAATGGGATTGCTCTCCCAGTGGCCAGGATACCTATCCAATACGAGGGGTGGAGTGGAAAATTGAAGGTTGCTGTGTATGAACGCACCCCTGTGGCTATGTTTGAAGGGGAAGATCTCGCAGAACACATACTTTGGTAGGAAGGACAAAATAGAGGTAATGGTCAGCACAGCACGGAAGGAGAGGCAGGCAAGCTGTTAAAAGGAGCAACTGAGTCAGAACACTAATATTGATGTTTAACTTTCTTTGACTCTTTTACCACTCTTCCTCCTGTACTTTTCCTATTACTCTTTGACTGAAGTTAAAGATCAATGTAGCATTTTAAGAGTGTGTGGGGGAGAGGTTATCACTGATGTCCACCAAAAATATGTACTTTTTTCTTCCTATGCCCTTGCAAACTGTGACCAAAGTGTTCAGCGCATTTCAGGCTGAATGCATAAAGCCGGTTCTTCCTCTTAGAAGGGAGATGAATCCTAATTTTAGAGTTTCTTTCTGCTCTGGGATCCTGTTAGCTGGTATTTGTAGGATTCTGGACATTGATTACTAGAGCAACAACTTGTAGGATTATCATAGCTAAGAAAACACCTGAGCAATTTTACAACTGTTTTGGAAACCTTTTTAAAAATAGTTGTAAAGTATATGTATCTGTGCATAAATGCATATATGTATCTTTTTAAAGAGATAAATGTGTACAAGCCTACCAGATGAACCCCACATTTTGAGAGGTATTTTCTTTTTAAACTTTTTAAAAACTGGAGAATGTTTTCCCTTCCTAGGTTTAGAGCTAACATTTGGAACGTCTTTTCTAAAGGAGAAAAAAAAGCTCTTTTTCTTTGACTGCCACCCCCCACCCCAAATAAGACCCCTTCTAATTCTGTTGACGTTTGCCTAGCTCCCAGATCTCAAGGTGGTATTGAAATGTCAACAATTTCATTGATGTTTGGGGAAAATAATTTTAAGTCCCTCTCCAGCTTCACCTTTGTTTGGCTTCTGCATGATAAATTTGCCTGATCCTGTTGGTGAGTTTGCTTAACATGGCTGAGTTATTTGGCATTTACCTGTGACTTCCTGTGGACTCTCTTTTTACTGGGTTGGGTCCAGTCAACTTTTTCACTTAACCTCTCCCAATTACCCTCCCTAATACAGTTCCTCTCCCAAAGGTTATTTGTATATACAGGTGCCATGATCCCCAGCATGGTTTTTCTTCTTGGGCAAACAGCATCCTTTCCTTTTTTCCCCACCAATGGAAATTTTCGTTCAGGTGGGTAGCCATGTTGGTCTGAAGCAGCAGAACAAAGTTTGAGTTATATTCCATCGAGCATACAATGACTTTCACTCCACCATCAACCTGACAATGAACCAATCAATGCAAGAAATATATTTTCTCAACAATACTGTAAAAATACACAATGGATACATAGACATCACCTTATACTGGAAACCCACTGACCAACAAACATACCGACATGCCTCCAGGTAGCATCCTAAACATCCCAAACAATCCATTGTATACAGTCGGGCTCTACTCTACAGCCACATCTGCTCCAGTTCTACAGACAGAGATTGTCACCTGAGGGATCTACAACAATGTAGATCTCAAGTCTCCACCTAATGAAGTCAAGAAACAGGTTAACAAAGCCAGAATGGTACCCAGAGAAAACCTGTTGCAAGGCACACCCAAGGCACTAGTGGTAACATACAGCTATCAACTCAAAACAATTCAATGCCATCATCAGCGACTTACAACCTCTACTGGATAATGAGAGTTCTCTTTCACAAGTACTGGATGGCAATTTTTTTCTTGTGCACAGACAGCCCCCCAAACTCAAACAACTCCTCACCCACAGTAATACAATTTGAACATATAGCAGATCTTGCAATAAACCCAGATGCCAACTTTGCTGTCATATACACTCAGGCAACACAATCACTGGACCTAACAACATCAACTACACCATCTCAGGCTTATTCACTTGCTCATCATTTGACATTGCATATGCCATTAAATACCAACAGTGCCCTTCGGTTCTCTACATAGGGCAAACAGGTCAAACCCTATGACAAAGGATAAATGGACACAGATAGCAGCTGGTAGGGAGGGGGAAACTGCTTGGAATGTTTAGTTTCATTTCTCGTGCTGTCTTAGTGATGCTCCTTTATCTATTTGTTTTATGTGCCTGACCTTGAGTGCCTACCTGTAACACCATCTCTGGGAAAGTGGGACCATTACATTCTGGTGGGCCCTTTCTATTGCCCTGATTGGCTCTATCCCGCCCAGTGACCCCCTTTGAACATTGTATATCCATTCACCCCATGCTTTTACTTTAGTCTTAACACAGAACCTGGAGTAGACATGCTCTGCCAATACTATATCAATAAACTTTCCTTCTGAAGAAGCAATTTGTTGGTTCTGATTTTTGCAGGAGTCTGACAACAAATCTGACATCAAGAATCACAAGACTGAGAAACCTGTAGGAGAACAACTTTCCAGGACATTCAGTGGGTGACCTCCAAGTAGCTGTTTTGTTGCAAAGGAATTTCAGGAACAGAAAAGGGACATTGCTGAGTTGCAAGTTATCACAACTCTCAGAAAAATGGAATTCCCCAAGACTTAACAGGGATATTGGTTTGTTATCTCACTACATATGCTAACCACATTCAGTCCTTGCATCTGTATTCTCACCAATCCCCTAGAAGGGCCATACATCCTCATTATGTTATTATAGTTCTTATTTGAAATAGTAGATTAGAATAGTAGATCGTAATGTAACATAATGAATAGTAGAATATAACGTAATTTGGAATGGTAGATTAGAATGTATTTTTCTGGGGACAGGGGAGATAATTCTCGACAGCCAATTACCCCACTTCAAAGAAGAAGATGCTGTAAGGGAGTTTCCATGCTTGAGAGGAGACTGATGGCGCATAATGGCAGGGTCTCAATCAAGGAAACATCTGCCCATCAATCTCCAATTCGTACATATTTATTTCCTTCACTATGGTTTTCCCTGGAATTAAACCCAGACAAATTGTAACCATATAAACTAAACTTGTTATTCCTGTTTTGTCCTTGAATTTGTTAATCATCTTCAGTATGCTGTATGCTAATTTACTGCTCACCCTCTACCTATATGTGTGGACTGGTAATTTCCATTTCGTTGTATCTGAAGAAGTGTGCATGCACATGAAAGTTCATACTTTGTGGGGGGGGAACTTTGTTGGTCTCAAAGGTTCTACTGGACTCAAACTTTGTTCAGAAATTTTGGTTGTCTGTCTTGTTAAGGGCCTGTGTGTACCACCACATGGAATCATCACAATGACCCTGGGGACCTGGATCCTGTAAAGCAGCTCACCCACCCTGCACATTAATCACTGCATTCATTCACCAACCTCATCCTTCAGATATTGGATCTATTGTACATTCCTTCTACACACACCTTCCAATAAATTAAAGAGATCCATATATATTCATGCAGATTCAGCCTAACGGTATGCATAAATTACTTCTTGAAAGATAACAGTAACCCAAATGAAAGAAATGTCTGTACGATGTATTATTTATGATGTTATCACTTGCCTTCCATAGGTTCAGATTAGCAACATCTATAAACTATGTGGCCGCGGATGCTCTGTCTGAGATCACATGAGCCTTAGTGTGTCTTTTCACATTCACGCCACCACATAATACAGTGATCGTGTCAGATGGTCATCCAAAAGAAATGCCGACAAGCAGGATTCCTCCAATGACTCACGTGTAAGAAGACTTCTATTGTTCCGTATTTGTAATGAACTGTGGAATGATATTATACAGTCAAAGGATAATATTAGTGTTTCAGGAGGTCAGATGGCCTATCAGTTCCATATACAGGAAACCAGGGGGAGATGACACATTTGAGCTGTGGCAAGAAACAACTGTTAGCCTACTGTTTCCAATAATGTATCTGTGTCATGCACATACATCTTTAAACACCTGCCCATATGTGTCTGGGGACCTGTAGCCCAGACAATCGGAGCTCCTACACTAGTGTCTTTACAAATGTGTGAACAAGTGAGCATGACACCGACCTTGAACCAAGCGGAAAGAAAGGATATAAATGTTTTAACAAAACAGATAAAATTAATTATGTAGCTTGTGAGTCTGTTTTAAGGCAATAGAGTCTATGGCCATTTTCACATAGGTTATTTGCTGTTGGGAAGCGGGGGTGTTCAGGGGTGGGGGCTTCCACACGACATCATGGTATATTTGTGCACCTTCTAAGGTTTCTCTGGCTTTGCTGCAATCTTTCCCAAACCTGCTTTGGTCCAAAGTTTTGGGGAAAATCACAATAAAGCCTGGATGGATGCTGTGTGTGGGCAGGAAAGTTTGGATTTTTTCTGGTCCCCCCACAGTGGCCATCTTTATTCAGCAACTGAATATTTTTATATTGATATAGCATTATATGTGCCTCAGATTCTCTGAATTCTTATCTTATATCTTTTTAAAAAGTAAGTCTCTATCCCCTTTCTTTGCAAAGCTATAAGGGAAAGATGTATCTCCACAACTAACCGGGCTGGAGGTTTACTTTTAAAAAAGAAAAGAAAAAGAAAAAGAAAGCTGGGGATTCAGATAATCTGTTAGACATATTGTTATAACATTATATTGATATAATCAGAGCTATTTGGGGGGTGGAACACCCCGGAACAGTGTTCCAGCTGGCTTCTGAGCCCACCCCGCCTCCTCCCTTGCCCCTGCCCAGGCACATCTGCCCAGGTGCCCCTGGCCTCACTTCCCTTCTGGCTTCTCCTTGTTCTTGCTCCGCTGGCCCAGGTTTTGTCTCTGTAGGCGGTTGCTGCTCTTCAGCCGGTCTGCGCCCACCACGGAGCACCCTTTGCTGGTGGGGCCTGGCTCTCCCCGTGTGCTCTCCTGGCCGTGCCACTCTGCTCAGTTCTGTCAGGCCGGCAGCCGTGTCTCTGCCGTCCTCTGGGGCGACTGCCAGGGTTCCCCGCCACCCTTGCATCGTCCCACTGCCTCCTTTGTTGGCCTCAGACCATGTCTGGGTGAGTTTCACATCGAGGGGGGGATCCTCTGAGTCCAGAGCCAGCTCTACCATTAGGCCTGACCAACTAAGGCAACCACCTGGAGCGCAGACCTCTGGGGGGAGCCACAGCCTGCCCAGTAGGGAAGGCAATATGGGAAGGGAGATGATGAGCCAAGAGTGCCCAGTGAGTGATCTAAGGCTGGAGCATCTTGCCGGGGCAGCAGCCGAGCCCGGGTAGTGCTGTTCGGGTCCTTTTCTAACCACCACTTCTCCTCCTCCTCCCTGCCTTACATGTGTGTCTCTTTCCTTCCTCCGCTCCGCTAGTTTCCCAACCAGCCCTCAAGAGTGCTGGTCCGCCCTCCGCCCACGGAGAGAGCAGCGCCCCCTGCTTGCCACAGCAATACCACCACACTTGGGCTCCCTTGCCGCCTGCTGGCCCCACTGCTTGTGAGCCGGAGGCTTTTTATCCAGTGTGGGAATAATTGTTGAACATAAGATATTGGTTCAGGAAAGATTTTGTATAGATGGGACAGAAAATAATGTGTTTTTTGGTTTTGTCAAAACCATTTTGACAACAAAAAAGTAAACAGAATAAGAAGCAAAAGGTGGGTGTGGCTGGATGACCACACTTCTGGTGACATGGGGGGTGGCCGAATATGCTAATGAATTTCTGCTGTTGGGTGTGGCCTATTATGCTAATGAGTTCCTGCTCGGCCTTTTCTACAAAAACAGTCCTAGATATAATGATATTTAATTGCCAACTTTAAAAAATATGAAAAGGCTCTGGTGGTGTGTGTGGGGGGGAATGATCCATGCCAGGGGACCAGGCAGTAAACCCATGGGGAAAGCTCCCATATGGAAGCCCCATTGCCACTGTATTTGTTAAGTACGAGACTCAACACAGCTTTTCCAAAACAGTGATTCAGCTTTATTAGATAGGTGAAGAACGAACACAAACAAGGGAGCAACAGGCTCACTTTTAAACTGTCCGGGCTTGGGTAACCACGCCCATCTGTCAGATAACAACCAATCCTTAAGCATAGATAACAACCAACAAACAGGTTTCCCTCCAGAACCTTTTCTGATGCTCTGATTGGTAAGCTGTTTGGAGCGCCCAATCAGATTGTATACTTCTGGATACTGGGGCAAGATAGAGCTTTTGACTCAAGCTCTGCCGTATGTAGTTGAATACATAACAGTATTGGCAGCTGCAGCAGCAATGGGGCAACTACACATGCTTGTCCCTGTGTAGAAAACTCCTGGGCCAGGGCAGGGGGTCTCCAACAGGTAGCTGATACTAGCTTGTTCTTCCCTTAGAACACCCGGGAAAAGGTTGTGAACAGATCTGCTCCAGACTTTTTTTTAAAGTAATATTTTTTTTTATTAGACAATAGCTTCATTTCTGGTGCTCTTCTTAGTCCATGTTCTGTTTCTAGGACAGAACATAACTTGGTAATGCATATGTGTGTAGGGGGATACTTGAGATATGTTTCATTACTCAGAAGTAGCTCTCATGAGAGAAAAGGTTGCTAGCTCCTGACCTACATACTATGACTTAGGGTTGCCTGATTTGGGTTGGGAAGATCCTGGAGGTTTTGGGGATGGAGCCTGCATACTGCGTGTTTTGGGGTTGGGAGGGACCTCAGTGGAATATAATGCCATAGAGTCCACCTTCCAAAGCAGCCATTGTCTCCAGAGGAATAGATCTCTGTAACCTGGAGACCAACTGTAATTCCAGGAGATCTCCAGCAACCACCTGGAGAATGGCAACCTTACTATGACTATCAATTTTTCAGAGGATTGTCTCCTGAAACGTCTCCAGGGTTGCTACACCAGATAAAACTGAATTTCAGTGAGAAGCATGTAGTTGCATAATGAGCACTTGGGATTCTCACAGGAAGAATTCCCAACAGACTGTGCCATTTGATCCGCCTCTTCTCAGTGCTCAAGGACAAACTCGGATGAGGCAATAAGCAAATCTGATCGTCATGCTGCAACACATCTTGTTGGAACTGGAGCCTAAAATAAGGATGGGTGGAAGCACTGCAGCTGCCTGACAAGTATGACCGAAAAATGATGTGAGTAACCTTTCAACAAATGAGTAGCCCTAGAAGATTGCCTGAATCAGAATTTACACGTTTAAGTAAGGCTTTCAGGATTTCTCATTAAGTAATAATGATGTTTTGTTTCGCAGGACAGGAATCATCCACTGGAAACTTCAACAAAATTGATAACCAAAGATATTAATGTAGGCTATTAATCCACAAACACCACCTATATACTGTCAGGATCCTGGTTAAATCTGTTCTCAACACCAGTCACTTCGAAGAAAGCTCACTTTATTGAGACTTTGATAAATACCATACTGGACTTGAGCTATTGTTAGAACTGAAGTTGAATGTGCGAAGGTTACAGATTAGTGGATTCAAGTAAGGGCACTAAAGATCAGGACCCAATCACCCCACAGTATTTGCCTGTCAGAATTAACAATCAACTGCCCCCCCACTAAGCACGTACCTCTCCCAGAGCATCCCTCCAACCAAAACTAACAGTTGCCTACCCCCCCCCCTCAGACACGTAGCCTCTACATTGCAAGAAAAACAGAATAACAGACATTTATAAGCCAGGACATTTGGCCCATCTAAGGTGACAAGCCTCTGACACATCAAAGAGAGAGGAACCCCCTCTCTCAATGGCAGGCAAGCTGTACATTGCATAGGGAGCCTGACATATACATTAGGCACTATTAGATTTGGAAAATCATAGAAAGTTTTTCTGACCTCTTCAGGTGTAGATTGCCAACTCTAGGTTGGGAAATTCCTGTAAATTTGGTGGGTGGAGCCTGGGGAAGGTAGAGTTTGGGGAGCAACTAGTCCTCCATGGGGTATAATGCTATACCCTCCAAAGCAGAAATTTGTCTAGGGAAATGGATCTCTCATCTGGAGATCAGTTGTGATTCTGGGAGATCTCCAGGCTGCACCTGGAGGTTGGCAACCCTACCAGAGACAGGCCATTCCACAAAGTGGAGGGCTACAACAGAGAAAGCACATGTATCTTGCCCATTGGCAGGGTGGCACCTGCAGAAGGCCCAGAAAAATAAGCAGAGCTGTTGTGGCAGAACATAGGAGGAGAGTCAGTCCTGCAGATATGAGGGTCCAAGGCCATCCTGGGCTTCATATGGGGTAACTCCTCTTCAGACGTGCATTACCATTTCTACAAACGATGTGTTGATAGTTGACTCATAAAGTGCACCCATCCCAACAACTTGTGCATGACAGAACAAATTAGCAGCGTCCGGGATTGTGAAAACTCTAATTTCACTTCATGAGTAAAAGCGTAGTGACTTATAGGCACACCCGTCTTCATTCGTAACTAGATGAGCCAAGCAAATGGAAGAGTTTTTTTTTTCCCAAGTAGGCAATAGTTATGTGTGGTAGCAAATAAAATAGCAAATGCTTTTTGCTGTCACTATGAGTCTTTTGCCCTGACTTGGACAGCTCATCCTAGCCCAGTCTTGTCAGATCTCAGAAGGTAAGCAGGGGCCGCCTTGCCCAGTATTTGGTTGGGGGACCACCTCCGAGGAATACCAGGGTTGTGACACGAGGCAGGCGATGACAAACCACCTCTGAATGTCTCTAGCCTTGAAAATCCTACAAGGTCACCATTAGTCAGCTGTGACTGGATGGCACTTTCCACCGCCATCAGCCTTTCTATAGAAAGTCAAAAAGGTCCCCAAGGTGCTAATGATAAAAATCAAAGTTAACCAGGGCAATCCTAAACAGTCTCATACCCTTGACTTCAGTGGCTTTAAAGAGGTGTAACTCTGTTTAGGAGTTGTGGTGTTAGATTAATAAATTACAATGAAAAGCAACAATAATTAAAAATAACATAGCAGAACATAACAGAAGCCAACGTTGGATCAGGCCAATGGCCCATCTAGTCCAACACTCTGTCACAGTGGCCAAAAATACCAGGGGCCATCAGAAGGTCCAGCAGTGGGGCCAGGACACTAGAAGCCCTCCCACTGTTGCCCCCCCCCAAGCACCAAGAATACAGAGCATCACTTGCCCCAGAGGAGAGTTCTTATCTATACCTTGTGGCTAATAGCCACTGATGGACTTCTGCTCCATATGCTTATCTAATTCCCTCTAGAAGCCGTCCATGCTTGTAGCCGCCACCACCTCCTGTGGCAGTGAATTCCATGTGTTAATCACTCTTTGGGTGAAGAAGTACTTCCTTTTATCTGTTCTAACCTGACTGCTCAGCAATTTCATCGAGTGCCCAGGAGTTCTTGTATTGTGAGAAAGGGAGAAAAGGACTTCTTTCTCTGCCTGCTCTATCCCATGCATAATCTTATAAACCTCGATCATGTCAACCCTCAGTCGTTGTTTCTCCAAGCTAAAGAGCCCCAAGCGTTTTAACCTTTCTTCATAGGGAAAATGTTCCAACCCTTTGATCATTGTAGTTGCCCTTTTCTGCACTTTTTCCAATGCTATAATATCCTTTTTGAGGTGTGGTGACCAGAACTGTACACAGTACTCCAAATGAGGTCGCACCATTGATTTATACAGGGGTATTATGATACTGGCTGATTTGTTTTCAGTTCCCTTCCTAATAAGCCCCAGCATAGTGTTGGCGTTTCTTATTGCAGTTGTACACTGTCTAGACATTTTCATTGAGTTATCTACTATGACACCAAGTAGAATTTTTGCTCACAAGATTCTACAGCTTAGAGGGAGCATTGGTCTCAGGTGAAGGTCTTTCACGTCATCTCCTACTCTCACCTGGTCCTTTTACCTGGAAACACTGGGGATTGAACCTGGGACCTTGGTGCATGCCAAGCAGATGCTCTGCCACTGAGCCGCTGGCCCCTCCCGAGGGGAGAGGAGAGGAGAGAGTTCCAAAGTCACGAGAAGCAGGGAACTAAATCCCAGTCCCAGTTCTACACTCAGGGTAGTTGTGGTAGTTAAAGTGAGGTTTATGAATATATAAATGTTTATGAATATAAATACTACACTAAAAACGAACGGCTATGGTCTCCCAATCCGGCAGTTCATCTCCAGGGCCTTCTAGTACGATGATAAGAAGCTGCCTTATACTGAATCAGACCCATCAAAGTCAGTATTGTCTACTCATACTGGCAGCGGCTCTCTAGGCTCTCAGTCATTCACATCACCTACTACCTGGTCCTTGAACCCAAGACTCTGTACATGCAAAGCAGATGATCTACCATTGAGCCACAGCCCTTCCCCTGAAGTCAGTACAATGATGGCTTCAGCTTAGTTGTGAAGGCCTATAAGGAATGAATTTGTCTCACCTCCAGGGAGAAGAAGTTTTAGAACTTGGGGTCATAGGCTGAAAAGGACCTTCAAGGCATCCCAGTCACATCACTACCAATGTTCCCTCTAAGCTGTGGAGTCTTGTGAGCAAAATTTCTACTTTGTGAGCTACCGGCACTAAATTTGTGAGTAAGTAATTCAGCTACTGCATTAATTAGTTTGCTCTGGAGCCATCCTTCCTGAGCGAAGACAAAAATGTGTGAACCGGAGGCTAAAAAACTGTGAGTTAGCTCACACTAACTCAGCTTAGAGGGAACACTGATCACTACAGGTTTCTGCAACAAGGTACCATATTTGAATCTCAGAGTTCAAGCACATTGCTATGGACAAAGGAGCTCCTTGGTGCTTACATTATAGGATGTGCAAATTATATCTTGTGAGCTGTGCTTAGAGCAGATTGGCATTACTTTATCTGTTCCATCAAGCAGTGCTATATCTCATTTACATTTTGGTATCTGGTTGACCGTCTTGGTCCGAGGTAAGTGGGCTGTGTGCTGGAGTACACAAAGTAAGCTTTTGAAGGTCACATTATACAGCTGTGTACTCTCACAAATACTAAGGCAATATAGTTGGGATAAATTTCAGTCGGTTAATATTCTTCAACTATCCAGCTGGGCAATTCCCCAGCAAATTGGAAAATAACATGATGAATTAGGCACACACACACCCCACCTCTCACCTGGGACAGCAGTTTCAGGGACAGTAAATAAAACCCCACCCTTACCTGGGTGTTCTAGCTGCTGGATAGTCAGCAGAGTAAAAAGAAGGAAGGCAGCCACACATGCGTATTTAGTTTAAGAGAAAGACGTTACTAGGACATAAGGGAAAAAAGGTTTACATGAAAATAGCAAAGATCCTGACTAGCCTTTCTATTCTACATCTTGTCAGTGTGTTTGCTAGATCTCGTGTGAGAACAAAGGAGACAGAAAGTTTCCCCAAAGCCCCCAACTTCCTGTGTACACGACAAAATGCATGTAGCACCCCAATAAAATTGATCATCCAATAGCTGGTCCTGATCCCATTTCATTAGGAATATCACCTCACTTTCTCTGGTGGGAAATAGGTGTCTATTTGGTCCTAAGTTAACTAGCTAAGAATTAGCATACATAAACAAACAGGTTAACTCTTTCATGACTGAAGGAAGTGAACTTGCAATATCCCAACACTAGTCCATTCTCGTTAGATCTTGGAAGCTAAGCAGGGTCAGCCCTGTTTAGTACTTGGATGCGAAACCTCCAAGGAAGTCTAGGGTTGCTATGCAGAGGCAGGCACTGGCAAACCATCTCTGTTTATCTGTTGCCTTGAAAAGCTTATGGGGACACCATAAGTCAACTGCAACTTGATGTCAAAATAAAATGAAATAAAAACTGTAAGAATAAGGATGGGCACAAACTAGGAAAATGCAGTATGGTTCGTGGTATGCCCGGTTCATGAACCACGAACTGTCACAAACTTTTAGCCACCAAACATGAGGTTCATGAGGTTTGTGATGTGGTAGAATGGACCCCCAACATGCTAGAGACACCAAACTTGCAGGGGATTTACAGCTGAATTTCCTCTACCTTCCCTACAAGATTGGTGAGGACTGGATTTAGAAGGTCCAAGTTACGCCTCTTCCCCCCAAGTAACAAAGGTCGAAGTTATGGCCCCTCCTAACTGGCAGGGACCTATGAGATGGCATGCCCTAAATTCGTCAGGTGGTTAAAAGATATGAAAGATAAATAATGAACCTGGAAGTGCACTCAAATATCTCTCTTTAAGCCCAATGCATATTTTTATGTCTCCAAACATCGTATTATAATTACAGAAATAGCACAATCTTAATTGCTATTTCTCCAGTTTGCTAGACCAAGGTTTCTACTTGGCTTAGCCAGGGGGTTAAAGAAAAAGAAAGAACATTAACCCTAAGCCTGTCTATTTTCCATTACAGAATCTATGTAAGGGATCTCTCTTTCTCTCTTTCCCATACATTTCTATATCATCTTTCCTATAACTGATAACAGCTATTGATAAAACAATCAATGATCCCAATACAATAATCAGATTGCTTGTTAGAAACCCTCAGATATCAGCACATAAAAAAGAATAACTGAGCCACATGAAACCACATAATACACAGCAACCAAGCCACATGTTTTCAGATGATTTTTTATACATCTTCTGCAAAAGCTCAGTAGCCAGTTTATGTCACCATCGCTATGAGCAGATGCTAGAGAATAGAAGCCATAACTGTGAAGACTCTGGACTTGGCCACCTTTCTTCTTAGAGTTTAGCATATACTGTTAGTCAGAACATCACAGCTGTATGGGCTCATACACAGTGGTTAAATGTACCTATTTACTTCTCAGAAATGGTTGTCAAAAGTTTAC
>NW_015164194.1:1059963-1124003 GCF_001447785.1 Gekko japonicus
TCACAACCATGTGCTTCACACGCACTATAGAAACATGAGCCACTATTAGCATGATAATAAAATAATCATTTGATTCTAAGATATTTTACATTTTTATTTTGTACACTGGAGGCATGTTTTGGGGGGACAGGAGTCTGGTTATATCTGTCTGGCTAATTCTATCAACATCTCACACTGACTAATGATGACCCCGTGGGGTTTTCATATAAAGGAAGTGAAAATGAGTGAAAACTGGGTAGCTGTAGCGGATTTGCCTGATGAATTCAGCATAGGAGACTTCAGGTTAGGTGAGCTTGATTCAGTATCTGCACAAGAACCCAAAATCCAGGCAGACATTTTTTACTGCTTCACCTCTCATAGTAGGAAAATCTCAACCCGCTGTACATTTTGTTTGTTTGTTGTTTTGCCGTCAAGTCACAACTGTTTCATAGCAACCCCATAGGTTTTTAAGGCAAGAGATTTTCTTAGGTGGTTTGCCATCACCTGCCTCAGCATTACAACCCTGGTACTCCTTGGTGGTCTCCCATCCAACCAGGGCCAACTCTGCTTAGCTTCCAAGATCTCATGAGATCAGGCTATCCTGGGCTACCCTTTTCAGGGCATACATTCATATGAGAGGTTTCAGCTGTTTTCTAATGCCTGGCAGTGTGTTAAAATCAGGACATTAATTTTAACACTCTGTCTCTGCCCTAAGGCTCACAGAATGCTTTGTTACCATTACCCCAACAAGTCCAAAGGAAATCTGGCAGATCTATGATTAATTCACTGCAATCAAGAGTTGTATCATAGGCAATTGTGCCACATGCACATTACAGGCCACACAAGAAAACAGGATACACAAGTATGCTATCAGCTGCGGAGATGTCAGAGGCATAGGTTAACTCTTTCATCATCAACTGAGATTTTAACAATCGAGGTACTAATGTAGACTATTGGGAAATATTTGACTAATTCATTTTGATGGCCTCTTTTCCAGCTATTGTTTATATACACTGAACACATGCTACCTACCCACTTCCTGCAGCAGTGAGAAGTTCTAGGGGTGGCACTACATGTGTTGGATTTCTTTGACTGAGAATGCACTGGAGACACTGGGGGTTTATCTGTTTTATATCTTTTAGGGTCTGATTCTAGCCTGCACAATGAATGATTTTTTTTAGATTGCTCAGTGGTTATTTTACAGCATTCTTATGCCTGCAACATTTTTAATGCCTTGCTTTTAATAGTGATAACTTAGGGCCACTTTAGCTAACCCTGATTAGTACTGTGCAGAAGAAGGCAACAGTAAACCACTTCTGAACATCTCTTACCTTGAAAACCCTATGATGAGACAATCCAGAAAACAAAAGAAGATATCGTGCTGGAAGATGAAACCTCCAGGTCAGATGGCACTCAATCAGCGACAGGGGAAGAGCTGAGGACACGTACAACTAGTGCTGTTCTTAATGGCGCAACCAGACTAAAGCTGAAAGGACATTCAGTTCTCAATGTGAATGGATGCAAAAGGAAAGCCCAAAGCTGTAACAGGAACATGGAATGTGAGAAGTATGAGTCACGGTAAAGTGGCAATTGTAAAATGAGAAATGGAACGTTTAAGCATTTCAATCCTGGGAGTGAGCAAACTAAAGTGGACTCCATTAGAACATTTTCAGTCAGAAAATTACTAAGTGTTTTACTGGGGGAATGATACACACAGACGAAATGGGGTTGATCTAATAGTGAGGAGCGATGTTGCACAGGTAGGGTTGCAGGAACAGTGGAAGATGAGACCCAACATGAGATGGTTTGACTCAATCAAGGAAGCCGGGGCCGTCAGTGTGCAAGAGCTGAGCAAGGCTGTTAAGGACAGGATATTTTGGAGGTAATTCATTCATAGGATCACCATAAATTGGAAGTGACTTGGGGGCTTCACACTTATTTACTCAGTTTATGCCCTTCCTTTCTCCCCTGTGGGAACCAAAGCAGCTTACATCACTCTCCTCTCCTCTCCTCCATTTTATCCTCAACTCTGTGAGGTAGGTAAGGCTGACACTGTGAGAATGGCCCAAGGTCACCCAGTGAGCTTCCATGGCAGAGAGTGGATTCAAACTCGGGTCTCCCAGATCCTAGTCCAACATTTTTTTAAAAATATACATCTTTCCCACAAAATCCAGGTGATTTAAATGTTTCAAATAACATATTTACCCAGAAGTAAGTAGCACCTCATTCAACAGGGCTTACTCAGAAGCCAGACTACATATCGATTGATATAGTTTTAGGGATTTTGTAAATTTCCCAAAGAAGTATCTAATTATCCGTTTACATTTTTTTTTTAAAAAAAGTAAAACTATGTTTGCGCTTCGATCCAGGTGATTTAAATGTTTCAAATAACATATTTACTCAGAAGTAAGTAGCACCTCATTCAACAGGGCTTACTCAGAAGCCAGACTACATATCGATTGTTATAGTTTTAAAGATTTTGTAAATTTCCCAAAGAAGTATCTAATTATCCGTTTACATTTAATTTTAAAAAAAGTAAAACTAGGTTTGCACTTCGATCCTATGCACACTGAGAAATCACTTCATTAGTAGGACCAGGATAAACAGTCATGAGTTCCTCCTAATTTCAAAACTGCTTTGTTTTGGACAACAGTGAATCTTGTGAGCCGGGGACTTCCAGTGGCGGGAAAAAGGAATGGCAGCCTGAACACTTCGCTCCGCTCACCTGGACTCACACCTACCCCCCAAATCGATCAAACCTGTGTCGTCAACTTCTAATTTATGGGGACTGAAACCGGAACAACTCAGCACCCGAACCAGAAAAAACAAAAGAAGCTACAGTTATTCGATTCGGAGCCACAGATAGGTCTATCTACCGGCCTTCACGATGTACCGATTGACAAAATGGCGTCGGGCATTAATACGACAGCCAAAAACTCAACGGCTATAACAGCCACAGACTTATCCAATGCCCTTATTAATATGGAAAAAACGTTTTTGAGCACATCGCTGGTATGTTTAAGCCACTTTTCATGCAAAAAGATCTGTCTGATACGAGGAATATAGCTGAAGGAGTGTTACAACGAAGTAT
This sequence comes from Gekko japonicus, assembly GCF_001447785.1. NCBI lineage: Eukaryota > Metazoa > Chordata > Lepidosauria > Squamata > Gekkonidae > Gekko > Gekko japonicus. The sequence goes on from NW_015164194.1 coordinate 1,063,034, forward strand.
TCATAATCAAAACTAAATCCAACAAATTCAAACGACCGAAGATCTCTTAGCAGAAAAAATGCTACGATTAGACTTAACAAGAAGACAAAACAACTTTAAACGTCACCCGGAACCTTAAACGTCACCATAGAGTTTTCCATCGGATGACCGTGGCCCCGCCCCCAGCGTGCCCGGTATGGTCGCATCACTTCCAGGTGACGCACACGTCGGGGTGGGGCTCCCCCCGGGGCTCGATCCGCCGCCAGCGGGGAACAGGCCTCTGGGGCAGGGGTTTCCTCGCCCCCCAGGGGGACTTGGCAACCCTATTCCAAACCTACCACAAACATAAAATTAAATGGATCCATCACAAAAACTATCACGCTCCAAAAAGGTACCAGGCAGGGGTGCCCACTCTCCCCCCTTTTATTTGCTTTAGTTATCGAACCTTTAGCACACACGATAAGAGCTAATGCATCCATCACGGGCATTAAATTAAAAGAAAAGGAATACAAGTTGTCCATGTTTGCAGATGATATGTTGATATGATATGTTATTTTTAACCCCGAAATTTTATGGAAGGAGTCCAAGACTTGCAGCAAAGATGGTAAGGTTGAAGCAGGCTTAGTAATGTATATATGAATGTATATTACTAATGTATATTACTAAGCCTGCTTCAACCTTACCATGTATATTACTAATGTATATTACTAATCCTGCTTCAACCTTACCATCTTTGCTGCAAGTCTTGGACTCCTTCCATAAAATTTCGGGGTTAAAAATTAATGATTCAAAATCTCAAATATTACCTATTCACATTGACTCTGACGTTCAGGGAAGTTTGAAGAACAAATTTCAATTTACATGGGTTTCCTCACAACTACACTGTTTGGGAATTAATATCCCAACTGATTTATCAAAATTACTCCTAACTAATCATCATGGTTCATAAAGAAATACAAAATACCATTCTCAAATGGGACAAATTGAACCTACCATGGATAGAACGGTATCACCTTGTCAAATCTTTTATTCTACCCAAATTTTTATTTTTATTCAGGGCCATACCAGTCAACATTCCCCACAGCACTCTAAGAAATTGGCAGGCAACTCTGCGGAATTTCCTTTGGGATGGGAAAAAACCTAGAGTACGGTATCAAACCATGCGAAGATGCAAAAGCCGGGGTGGATTTAACCTACCTGATCTTCTTTATTATCATAAAGCTACTTTTCTGGCCAATGTACATCCAAATAATACACCTGAATGGGTTCAATTGTGTTCAGATCAACTCTCCCCTCATACAATTGACGGACTAATTTGGGATAAACCCCCATTACATCTCACTGGGGTGAGAGACAACATTATCCTATACCCATCCATATATTTATGGAAATCCCTCAGTAAACAACTTCTCCCAGAAGTCTCTAGATACGCCAACCATGGTTTTCCAGACATGTTCCGCCAAAAATCCAATCCAAGTGGAGAGAAGCTAACATAACACGTTTCTGTGACATAGCTGACAAAAATGGAATTCGTCCTAAAATTATATTAGAACAAAAGTTAGGGGTTGATATCCCCTGGTTTTTATATCTTCAACTCCAACATATTGTGAGTGCGTACAAAATCAGAACAAATATATCTCGGCCACACACAGGGTGCGTTCAGATGGGGGATTTACAATGGTTAGGGTGCCGGTTCCAACCGGTGTACTTACGGGCGTTCACACGGCGAACATCTCCCTCCCGTCCCTAACCGTTGTAAATCCTTTTAAACCGTTGCACTCTGCCACTAGGTCCCAAGTGGTGGTAAACTGAGTGCAACGGTTGAAAACGGTGCACCCCGGCGTCTGATCGCTCTCCAAACGTTGTACAGCCACTTCCGTCGGAAGCCTGAGGCTTCCTTTCCCCTGCCATTTTTTTTAAAAAGTAAGCGATATGCACTCGGGCGAAGCTTCGCCCCGAGCGTTAGTTAAGAAAAAAAAAAGCCCTTACTTTAACTTTAACTTCCCGGGACTACAGGGAGGCCAGGTTGAGCTTTAAACTTTAAAGGTAAGTCCTTACCTTTAAAGTTTAAATGTAATGGGTGGGGTTGAGCATGCGCAAAAATCGCCATTCTCTGAATGGCTGCCTATGCGCATGCTCAAACTGTCCTTAAAAAAAAAAACGCCGACGCCCACAGCGTGTGAGCGGGCGTCCACCGGAGGGATCCGCAAAATGGAGGGTAAGTGTGATCGCGTTTCTGCCGGCATAAACTGCACCGGTTCCAACCGGTGCAGTTTATGCTGGCAGAAACGCCCCATCTGAACGCACCCACAGAGTTGGAGATCGTCATTAAAATATTCACTACACAGAACAGAGGAATGATATCTGCTATATATAAACTTCTTTTTAAAAAATCAGCCCCCCAAAACCTATCCTATCAAGCAGCCTGGCAACGGGAGTGCAATATTACACTGGATGATGAAACTTGGCACAATATCTGGTCCTCCAAAGGCTGCACTCCACGCTCCATTCCAATGGACCTACATAGGTTTAAAATCCTGTCCAGAAGGTATTTAGCTCCTATAAGACTGTCACATATGTCACCATGCTCAGGGGTCGTTTCGTAGAAAAAGAGCTAGGGGAACTCATTAGCATAACTCATTAGCATATGCCACACCCCCTGACATCACCGGAAGTGTGTCATAAAGCCATACCCCCTGACATCACCCTGTGCTTTTACTTTAGTCTTAACACAGAACCTGGAGTAGAGATGCTCTGCCAATCCTATATCAATAAACTTTCCTTCTGAAGAAGCAATTTGTTGGTTCTGATTGTTGCAGGAGTCTGACAACAAATCTGACATCAAGAATCACAAGACTGAGAAACCTGTTGGAGAACACTTCAACTTTCCAGGACATTCAGTGGGTGACCTCCAAGTAGCTGTTTTGTTGCAAAGGAATTTCAGGAACAGAAAAGGGACATTGCTGAGTTGCAAGTTATCACAACACTCAGAAAAATAGAATTCCCCATGACTTAACAGGGATATTGGTTTGTTATCTCACTACATATGCTAACCACATTCAGTCCTTGCATCTGTATTCTCACCAATCCCCCAGAAGGGCCATACAGCCTCATTATGTTATTATAGTTCTTATTTGAAAGAGTAGATTAGAATAGTAGATCGTAATGTAACATAATGAATAGTAGAATATAACGTAATTTGGAATGGTAGATTAGAATGTATTTTTCTGGGGACAGGGGAGATAATTCTCGACAGCCAATTGCCCCACTTCAAAGAAGAAGATGCTGTAAGGGAGTTTCCATGCTTGAGAGGAGACTGATGGAGCATAATGGCAGGGTCTCAATCAAGGAAACATCTGCCCATCAATCTCCAATTCGTACATATTTATTTCCTTCACTATGGTTTTCCCTGGAATTAAACCCAGACAAATGGTAACCATATAAACTAAATTTGTTATTCCTGTTTGGCCCCCAAACATAGAATACCACCACCACAAACAGATACTTGAAATTATGTTATATGCTGCAAGATTCTCAATAGCTTCACATTTGGAAGGATCCCTCCCCTCCCAATATTCAAGTATGGTTCCGCAAGCTCTGGGATCAATTCATTATGGAAAGTATCACAGACAAACTAAACAATACCGCCAGTAACCCCTTGATATCAAACTTTAATGTGAGGTGGTTTCCTATTCTTGATTTCTTATCCTCGACAGAATTTATTTCATCTTCATGGAAAAATTACTTACAATGGTTCTAATATCACACGGTAACAAGGTGTAGATTATTCAAATGTCTTATGCATAAATAAATCTATTATCTCTTAATGTTATTCTAACTTACAGTTAGATTGTTCTGCTCTGCAATGTTAACATTTTGTATCAAGTCTTTTAACTATTCAAATTTATACCACAGTGGAGATTCTCCACTTGTTAATGTTATAAATGGAATTATGTTTGTTTTTCTTGTTTAATATTTGTATTTCCAAATAAAATTATTATTCAAAAGAAGAAGAAGAAGAAGAATCTTGTGAGCCGGGTCACATAGTGCTTACAAAGCGGTTTCCTATTTAATAAATTGCGACTCTGCTCGGTCCTAGTGCCGTTTACGCATGGGAAGCATTCATTTTAGTCCGAAAATCACGCATCGTTTTTATTGGGCAACGCTGTACGTAACTGTTTTAAAATCTAAAAGGTTGTTTGGAATCAAGCTGGAATTCCTGCCGGCACAAATAAATCCTGTTGTGTAACTGCAGTTTACACCGTTTGCTTTTCTCCCTCCCCTCCCACCGGCAGAGGGAAATGGTTTGCTCTAAGCGACAGGCCAGTGCGAGGCGAAAGGAAGCGAGTGCACGTGAGTGGGTCCTCGGCGGAGTGAGTCCAACTCTGGCTGTTTTTGCATTTGTCACGCAGTGGGCGCTGTGATGGGGAAGAAGTCCCGACTCGGCCGGTTCAAAGCCTGCCGGTCAGCAGTTCGGAGCCCATGACGAGAAGCAAAAGGACGAGGAGCAACCAGACAACGGAGGCCTGTTTCCTTGGAACAGCCTAGCCGGTAAGTAAGCTCCCTCTCCCCCCCCCCCCCCCCCGCCCTTTCGCACCTCAACAGGGAAACCGCCGCAGAGGGTCTCCCTTGTCAGTTTCCGCTCTGGTGTCGTTGCGTTCCTTGCAAGATGATCGGGGGTGTCGGAGAAGAGGCGGCTCACTTGGGCTCTGCCCTGTGTTTTCAGAGACGTTCTGGATTCATGCTTAGAAACGGGGAAAGGCGTGGTAGAGTTACCGTTAATAGTTCTTTCTGGGCACCAGGGGAACCCCGCCGAGAGATCTGTTGTTTGTTTTCCTCCTCTTTGGTAACACGGCTGTAGGGTGTGTGCGAGAAACCTGGCCCTAAAAATTAGAGCCAAGGCCCGGCCACTGGAGCGGAAGCGGGCCCTCCCCGGTGAACACGTCGTCGCGTCCTTTGATCGCGTTAACTTAAATGTTTTCTCAAGTTTTGAGGGGTTACCTCTCTCTTTTAAAGTTTCTACCCAGGCACACGCTCACTTCTCGAAACTGTTTGCCGAAGGCAAATATAGGCCATTGAACACCGTTGAAAGTTGACCATCTCACCCCCCCCTTCCCTAAGGAATGTGGTTGTTTTGTTCACTGGTGGTGGTAGCAAAACACAGGGAGCTGCCTTCTGCTTAGGAATGCCTGCCTCCAGGGGGGGACCTGGGGATCCCCTGGAATTACAGCTCATCTCCGGACTACAGAGATCAACCCCCCCTGGAGAAAATGGATGCTTTGGAGGCTGGACTCAGTGGCATTGCACCCCACTGTGGCCCCTGTCCTCCCCAGGTTCCATCCCCAAATCTCCAGGAGTTTCCCAACCTGTGTCTTATAACCTTACCCCCCCCCACCCCCGCCTTCACTGGTGGCTAAGGGGGACCTGGCAACCCTGCTTCTACTGAATCAGACTCTTGATCCATAAAGGTCAGTGTTGTCGAGTCAGACTGGCCGCAGCTCCCCAGGGTCTCAGGCAGAGGTTTTTCCCATCAGCTCCTAACTGATCTTTTTTATTTGGAGATGCCAGGGATTGAACCTGGCCCTTTAGCATGCCAGGCAGATGCTCTGCGGCTGAACCACAGCCCCTTCCTGTCAGGTACAAGTGTTAGGTGAGCAAAACTGTTGAAAGGCCTCCGCGTTTTGTTGTTGTTGTTGTTGCTTGACTAGGTTTGAATTGTGCATAACTACATTTAACACTGTACTTGACCGGCTGTTTGTTTTTGTACTCCTGTAAAAAGTCTACCTAATGAGGATCCATTCACTGCATCTGACAAAGGCAAAAGCTTGTGCAGGTGCCACTAGACTCCTCTGTATTTGATCTCAACTGGGTGTCTTTCATTCTAAAACATCGTATTAACATGCGTTAGGAAAACAATAACAGAAAAGAATTCTGGAGCATATTTCACTGCTGTTGTAGGCTCTTTTTTTGCCATCAAGAAGCAGCTGACTTACGGCAACCCCGTGGAGTTTTCAAGGCAAGAGATGTTCAGAAATGGTTTGCCATTTCCTGGCTCTGCATCACGACCCTGGTAATCCTTGGTGGTCTCCCATCCAAATACTGACCAGGGCCAATCCTGCTTAGTTTCCAAGATATGACAAGATCAGGCTAGCCTGGGTTATCCAGACCCAGGTGTTGTAGACTACTGAAGCTCATATTTCACTTTGTTGATTTTCAACTTGGATAGGACTTTCTTGTTTATTCGTTTCAGATTCATTAACTATTAACCTTGGTAACTGTTTTCTGTAGATCTCAACATAAGCATTGACTGCATATTCACTCCTGAGGGCTAAACTGCTGGTGACTTAAGTGGAAGAGAGATTTTGGTTTGTAGTGGAACACTCCATGATGACATCAACTCCATGGGGAAAAAGGCAACTTCTATATTAGGGATTATCAAGAAAACGGAAAGTTCATATTAACATATGTGGGTGAGTGAGTGAGCTTCGTTGAATCAAATGGGACTTCATTCTGAGTAGGTCTGCTTAGGATCACTTAGCCTGCAGCTTTGTATATATCTACAGGGAGGTGGCATTAGGATATATCTACAAGGAGAGTATTGTAGAACTGGAAAAGGGTAACTGAAATGATTAAGCAGAAAAGAGCAAGAGTCCAGTAGCACCTTGAAGACTAACAAAAGACTGCCACAAATGTTGTTTTCTTGTTCTTTTCTGCTGCTACAGACAGACTAACATGGCTACCCATCTTGAAATGATTACGGATGTCATTGGCTTTCTCCCCAGTGGGCACCCAAAGCAGCTTATAACATTCCCCTCTCCTCCATTTTATCCTCCCCAAAGCCCTGTGAGGTAAATTAGGCTGAGAATGTGTAACTGGCTCAAGGTTAACTAGCGAGCTTCCATGGCAGAGCGGAGTTCTGAACTGGGGCTCCCAGATCCTAGTCTAACCACTACCTCACACTGGCTTTTGTGGGGTTGCTGCTGTTGAACGAAACTTGCTGCCATTCCCTGGTTGAGTCATGCAAGTCATGTGGTAGCAAGTTGCCCTGTAGTTGCTGCCATGCCTGGCCCCATTTGGTGGAAGGTGGTTTTAGTGTGGTCATTCAGCTTCTCTGTAAGCAAAGAAATCCACTCCGGAGTACCGAACATGGTGATTTAAGACTCCTGCTGAGTGACTTTAAACCAGACATTGGGAAACTGGTATCACTTCATCAAGCCCATCCATCATAGTAAGAATTTACTGACTAGTGAAGTAGTTACTAGATGTGGCATCTAAGATTCTTGCTAAATTACTGTCAATCAGACTTTGAAAAGCTGGTATCACTGAATTGTTGTTGTTCAGTCACACAGTCGAGTCCGACTCTTCACATCACGCCAGGCCCTCCTGTCTTCCGCCAAGTTCGTCAAAACTAAGAAGTTTAAATTGGATTTTGAATAAGTGTGTAGTTAATAAGATGCAGGTGGGTAGCTGTATCTGATGAGATGTGCAGGCACATGAAAGCTTATACCCACAGTTAAACTTTGTTGGTCTTAAAGGTGCCACTGGACTCAAACTTTGTTCTGTGCAATTTATTGTTACCGTTTTTAATTTTATTGTTATTATTGCCCTTAGTGGGTCATGCAAACAGCTGTTCTGAATAGTGCTTTTTATTGGGTAGTGTAAGAGGCACTGGGGATGAGTTTATGGAACCAGGACCTGAAAAAGTTTGGGAACTATGGTTCTATTATTTTGTGTTTGGGGGGTTTTTTGTTCTCTAAAAGATTTCAGATTTTCCTGCAAATCAGGCTTTTCTCAGGATTGCAGAATGATCTGTTCTTGTCTGTTCATGGCTCCAGTATCTGGTTGCAGTCTCTGGATTTAAGTGTCCACAGATTTTGCCACGATGAGAAAATATCTATATCTCTCTTTTTTTTTGCAGATGGCAAAGTGAATTTGGTCACTGGTCAATGTAAAGGCAAAAGTTCAAGATCCTTGTATAGACCCAACGTGTGGTTCCTCCAAGGTTCCCACAAAGTGGTTTGCAACATAAACTGAAAACATGGTTCAAGAAGATGGTGACGTGGCATCCAGATCCATTTTTGCCTGGGATTATGTTTTGTGGGAAGTTCGTCTGAAACTAGTGGTGGCTGGCTTTTTCATCTACCTGGGAGTATTTTTTCTCTCACACTACCTGTCTTCAAGGATAAGCATCACTTACCGTGCCTTGCCAGCAAAAGAGAAAGTCTTCTGGAATCTGGCTGCCACACGAGGTGTGTTTGGCATTCAGAGCTGCGTTGCTGGTTTATGGGCTTTGCTTCTAGATCCAGTTTTTCAGGCTGACAAAGTGTATTCCCAGCAGGAGTGGAGCTGGTTCAACTGCCTAATAGCCTCTGGCTTTTTTTTGCTTGAAAATGTAGCTGTTCATGTGTCTAATATTGTTTTCAGGACATTTGATTTATTCCTAGTTGTTCATCATTTGCTTGCTTTTGGTGGCTTTTTTGGTTTGGTGACCAACATAAAATCTGGACATTATATACCCTTGATGGGAATGCTACTAGAGATGAGCACACCTTTCACCTGTATATCCTGGATTCTTTTAAAGGTGAGAGATTGTTGATACAGATTCAGAACAGTCATGTGATACAGCCCAAGCTAAGTGAAGACCATATTTTTGAGTAATACAGATAATGCCAAATAAAACTGGGGGGGTGGGGTTGTCTCAGTGGGTTACAGCAACAACAACAACAATAATAGTATCTTTCAATTTATTAATTGCTCAATCCTGCAGAGTTGCTGGCTCTGAGCGATTTACAGTTGCACATGTTCACACGGGACTAACAATGATTCATAGGGGTAAAGGAGGACAACATATCAATCTTAAGTTGCACACGTTTGCAGCCGACGGGGATTTTGTTCAGCTGTAGGCTTAGATGCGTTCCAGACGGCATTCACTCGGCTTGGCTTGATGACGTCAGCTTTTTCCAGGACTGCTTCAAGTCACAGCACCTCACTGCCACCGCCTGGCCGGATTGGCCCATCGCAGGCTTCTTGATGCCGAGGAGATCTTTCCAGGCTTCTGAGCTGGACATTCCATTTAGCCGGCTAACACCTCCCCCCACCGGGGGGGTTTAGTGTGCCCACCCTCTCTAAGGAGTGGTACCCATTTTATCTACTCACCGAAGCTTTCGAACCGCTGGGTGGACGGTGAGCTGGGGACAAGGCTGGTAGCTCACACCAGCACGGGCTAGAACTGACAGCAGTTCTGTTCAGTTCAGATGTTACTGTAACCAGAGGATAAATCCTCTGTGCCACCGCTCCCCGGGAGGCAGAAGAAGGGGAGGCAAAGAAATCCTGCTCTATGCACCATTGCTCATGGAGCTAGCTAAACAGAAGTGGGGGCTGAATGGATGGTGAGCAGATCCAACACAGCTCATGTGTCAGGATCTGGTCATTAGAATACTAAGGGTGTTTCCTCAAGAAAGTGTCCAGTCTGTGAGCTAGTATGATGTAATGGTTAGAATGGTATTAGGACATAGGTTGCAGTTGCTGCTCATTCACATCATTTACAGGTTGACCTTAGGCCAGTCATTCCCTTTCAGCCTGGCTTACCTCACAGAGTTGCTAGACGACAAAATGAAAGGGGGAGAATGCTATGTACTGCCTTGAGCTCTTTGGAGAATACTAGGGGTATTTGTTTATTATAGAAAAATTGTATGCTACCTCTTCAGAGACATGCTTGAGGCAGTTTCAGACTAAAACAAGGCCATTAAAAACAAGCAAAGGCATGAAATAAAGATTGAACAGCCTAAAATTAGATTTTAAAAAAATCCTTAGGCCAGAAGTAGACTATAAAAGAGTTAAAAGGAGAATATCACTCAATTGGAAGCCTGGGTGAAAAGAAATATTTTGGCCTGGTACCTAAAGGAAAGGGAGGTAGGTGTGAGGTGAACATCAAGGGGAAGGGTATTCCAAAGGTGAAGTGTCACCACAGAAAAACCTGCACCATCTGTGGAAGGTGGGCATAGGGACGAAGTCTTAAGAAGATGGTCTTGACTGGTAAACTATATACCATGGGTGGACACTGGAGAAAGTCCTTCAAGTGTTCCAGGCCCAAGCCATTCAAGGCCTTAATAGAATTGTTAAAAGCCTTGACTTGGATCCTACCAACTTTTCTGCTGGCACAGGGAGCTGAGATCTCACGTAATTATCCTCCTTACTGTGTCCCCCTACCTCAACATGGCTCTTTGTCCACTCAAGTCCAATGAATCCAAGCAGTTTTCATAGAAAACCAAGAAAGTTAACATTTTTACTTTAAATGGACCCGGGGGGGGGGGGGTTGCCCCTTTTAGTAACTGGTTTTAAAAGTGGGTGGATTTCTTCAAACTTATCTCACATTGAGACACCTTGTGTTTAATTTTAGTGGTGGAAATACTAGATTAAATAAGATGTTGAAATGAAAAAGCAATGAAATAATACTAAGAAGCAGCTCTTAAAATTCTTGTGAATGTTAATGTTAAAGTATTTTTATTTACTTATTTAGTACTGTTTTATCCAACCCTTCCTACAAGGGGATCAGCACAACATATGTCATTCTCCCCTCCTTCATTTTATTCTCACAACATTGCTGTGAGGTAGGTTAGGCTGAAAATGAGTGACTGGCCAACTGTCACACAGGAAACGTCATGGCTGAGAGGGGGATTTTGACCCTGGGTCTCCCACATCGTAGTCCACTAACCACTGTAACATACTAGGGTTGCCAGGTCTGGGTTGGAAAATATCTGGAGACTTTGGGGGGTTGATCTGGGAGAGGGTGGGGTTTGAGGAGGGGAGGAGCCTCAGCATGGTACAGTGCCATAGAGTCCACCCTTCAAAGCAGCCATTTTCTCTAGGGGAGCTGATCTCTGTCAGCTGGAGATCAGTTGTAAAAGCGGGAGATCTCCAGGCCCCATCTGGAGGCTGGCAACTATAACATACTGACTCTGTTTTTACACATGCCTGTGTTTTTTTGAAGGCTCAGACTAACATAATTCAGTTTATCTAGGATAAGTCAGTTTTTTAAGGACTGTAGCATGACAGGAAGAAAACAAGATAGTTTTAATAGAAGTTGATAACATTTATGCCGGAGGGTGAGGGTTTGAAATCTTATGTCATTCCTAAGAGCTGGAGATTTTGAAGAATGCAGATGCTTAGCCACATTGTTGGAACAGTAAGATAAGAGAAATTCTACATCCTTCCCTTCACCTCTCTTTTTTTTAAAAAAAAAAATTGAATACTGAGGCTGATAAGTACAAATGGTTGAGAGCCAGTGAAGTTTCTTTGTAAGTTCCTCTGGCGAAGCCTGTAGAGAAACGCACTGGGATCTAAAAGGTATGATAAACTGTTCTACCCTGTACCTTGTTCTCCTACCTACTGGTGAGGCCGTATTTTCTTCCTGAAGGCTGAAAAGTAGCCTTTGGTGTAATTTCCAGCATCTTGGTTTCAGAAACTTAGCAAAAGCAATCTCTCTCTAAGGTACGTGTCCCAATTTTAACTAATAGTAACTCAATCCTTTTTTAATTTTCTGAGAGAAGTGTCTTATCTGTAGTTTTTTTTTTTTTTTATGCTAAGGCTATGGCCATAGCCCAAACACACTCCTTTCAAGTCGGGTGTATCCCTTTCAACCTCAAACATGTCAAAAGCCTCCAGGTGTTCAAAAATACTTAACCTCCAGGGAGTTTAGGAAGCAAGGATTAATACTGCCAGAGTCTGACCTGGCAATTTTTCCCCATGCCATTGTAATAAGCAAATGTGTTTTTATGCTTGAAAACTGCATTCTGTTGGATCTAACTTTTTCCTCTTTTTTTTCTCTAGGTTGGCTGGGCTAACACTTTCTTTTGGAAGGCAAACCAGTGGGTAATGATTCACATGTTTCATTGCCGCATGATCCTTACTTACCACATGTGGTGGGTGTGCATTTCCAATTGGAACGCTGTGCAAGAAAACCTGGGATGCCTACATTTTACAGTTGTATTCACAGGGCTGAGCGCTGTCACATTTGTACTTAACCCTTACTGGACATACAAAAAGACTAAGCAGCTTGTCTGTCCTATTGACTGGAATTTTACCAATAGAACAATGAAAAACGGCTCCTCCAAAAAACTAAATGGTAAACTACTCCAGACGAAAGCGTTATGATGCTGAATTTGGGTGTCTTTTCCACACAGTAGTGAACTGTGGGTTAGACAGCTAGGACCATGAAGCTTACCCCCATCACCACTTTTAGGATATCTAAAACCTATTTATTTCTAGTTTCTTCTTATCAGTATTCTTAAATTAATGTTGTTGCTGCCTGAATGAGATATCTGTGTTACTGACAAATCCTGAACTTCAGTAATGTCTGAGTATGTCTGGTAAATATAGAAAGCTCCAGTTGAATGCAGGAGAGTAGGTAGTTGTTGTGATTGACCAGCCACTTTTAGAACTGCCCACCTGAACACCATCGCCAGGTGACAGACCAGGAAGCCGTTCTGTCTTGTTGCCATTTTTGAAAGATTTCCGGTGATGGAGGATGTTTCTGTCTTTTGCCTAAGAGCTCCAGATATTTATTCATATTTTCTAGAGTCACTCTTAGTTATTTCATACATTAACAAGCTTTCTATGAATTAGTCATTGTTCATGATGTAAACGTGAGTGTTAATACAATGAATGCTGACCATTAACTCAGCTTATCTTTAATATGCCAGTGATTGTGTGGGCCAAGATGTGATTCTTCCTGTAAAGCCTTAAAAAGTGCAAGTCTGGCTGTGCGACTATAAAATACATTCTGTTATCACAGGATGAGATTGAATAGTAGTTAAAAATTCAGAACACGGTTTCACGTTATGGGTACAATACCAAAAAAAGATGTTTCTAATCTTTTCTGTGGCTTGGGGTAAAGTTCTTAGTAAGCCAGCGTCAGTATTATGGGCTTCATTCTGTAGCTGTTTCCACATGGTTTATTCGTATCTGGTGTCCATACATGTGCTAACATGTCCCATTGCATATTCCAATAACAGTCTTCCTAGTCCTGAGCATGATTTTATTCAAACAGTATTGGCCTTTGACCTCTCATTGATCTTCCATCATCTTGTAGACTGTGGCAGAAAGGAGATAGTGGTCCACATTCTGGTGGACCTCCATCTGCCTACTGGTCACTGGGACTCTTGCAGAGAGTACTGGGTGAGGGGAAGCTGTGTCTGCAAGGCACTTATTAGTTTCTAATAAATGAGAAAGCAGGATTAAATTATGCCTTAACTATAGAGAATGCCCCGAGTATGCATTCTTGCTCTGTGAATATAACACACAATGAGGGTTGCCAAGTCTCCCCTGGCCTATGGCAGGAGATGGCAGGTAGGGTTACCAGATCCAGGTTGGGAAACTCCTGGAGATTAGGGGATGGAGCCTGGGGAGGACAGGGACCTCAGTGGGGAACAATGTCATTGCGTCCACCTTCTAAAGCATCATTTTCTCCAGGGGAACTGATCTCTGTAGTTGGGAGATGAGTTTTAATTCCAGGGGATCCCCATACCCCCCCCCCTCCGGAGGCTGGCATTCCTACACACAACGGTCGGTGGGTCATGGGAATTCTAGGAATAAGACTGATACAAGCTCACCACTGGTCATTTGGCAGGACGCATCTAACATAGGCTTGTTGTTGTTTTCCCTTGAAGGCACTGCCCTTTTTCAGTATGCATAGAAATAATCATGGCAAAGAGATATGCTTTAGAACTGAAAAGAGGCAAATTTAATACATTACAAGGGCAGGATCGTCTAAGTACTATTCTGACCTTTCTCATGTGTTCCTTATTTTGAGTTAATTTGTGGCAGTCTTACTCTAAATGTTCTCACCCCTCCCCCTTATCCCAGGAAGGGTACTTCCAGATATGATAATCAAACTGTGGTTCTTTTTGTTCATTGACCTTGGGTATAGTTACTGGCTCAGGGACAATGAATAACTACTAACCCAAATCTGAATTGTGCAATATAAATGTTATGCACAGCAACTATAAACTGCATCTTAGATGGGGCCAGTCAGGGAAGCTGATAAATACTAGAGATTGTGTTAGGTGACACATCAGTTTATTAAAATTATAAATTGCTCCAATACCAAATTTTAGTGAGGGTCACAAAAGAACTCATAAAATATAATGAATGAAATTTGATGATACTAAAAGACAAAGCCATCATCCTTCAACCCTTAAAGTCCAATTGGGACATTTAAATGTTCAGGTAAAATTTACATGGCATTGGGTATTGCACTGCTGTAATCATCCACCTCATGGATTTCCCTTAGAAAGGGAAGTCCAGGAAGTGAATTATCACAGTTACTCAGTATCCAGCATCCTGTGGATCCAGCCTTCCTCAAATGCTGCTGAAAGGTACTTTGCACATTCAAAAGCAGTCCCATTAACTGCTTTATACCTTTGACTACCAAAATGCCCTTAAGCTGTTGGAGAAAACTTTGAGCAGGAAGTGAATTATCACAGTTACTCAGTGTCCAGCATCCTGTGGATCCAGCCTTCCTGAAATGCTGCTGACTTTGCACATTCAAAAGCAGTCCCATTAACTGCTTTATACCTTTGACTACCAAAATGCCCTTAAGCTGTTGGAGAAAACTTTGAGGGTTCATTACATTTGTTGCATTGTAGAACACTGACACCTAGTGGTTTATGAGAAGTATAGCGTGTCTGTTTTAATAAGGAGAACATAAAATCAGATCATCTCAAATGTGGATGCCCAGCTCTTCATGAAGAATGCTGCAAGTGTTGGCTTTTTAAAATAAGCAGTGTTGGGTGTAGAAAAATATTTGTTTGCTGTTGGTTTTATTTATTTGCTTTGTTTATACCATCTTTCTCCTCAGTGGGGACCTAATTCCCCTTACAATGTTCTCCTCTCTTTTTATCCTCACAACAACCCCATTATGAGATAGGTTAGGCTGAGAGTGTGTAACTGAGCCCAAGGCCACCCAGTGAGCTTCCATGGCAGATTGGAACCTGGATCTCCCAGATTCCAGTCTGGCATCTGAATCGCTACACCACAATGACTAGGCTTCAATGAAATGTTCTTTTCACTAATGTCTGCTTATGAAATTAGTAGATTAAAATGAACCATTAAGATAATTGTTAAAGTTGAGCAGAACTATACTTTAGAGGTAAGTTAATCACTCCATTCTGTTTTCTACATGAGCTATAAATGGGCATTAATGGAAATGTGCAGTTGTGAAGGTCCTATGATGGCCTATAAAACAGAGCATTGTGTGCTTGCCATGGTACTTATTTGAGAGGAAGGATATATGCAGGAGTATTGTTTTCCTTTAAGGAGGTATAATAGTCTAAGTTGCTGGTTCCAGTCCAGCATAGGATCGCAATTACTTGGAATTGTGGTTTATTTGGCAGTAGGCTGAAGGTGAAGGCCTGGGATTCTTGATATTCTCTGTTATATTTAAGTCTCTTTCCCCAGATGCTGACTTCTAGCTGCTGGTCCCTTAAGTCAGAATGGAATGATTTTCATTAGGCAGAGCAATGCTACGAGTCTAGTTTTCAAGGTATGCATTCCAGATAACTTCAAAAAGTTAGGCTATGAAATCAAGATTTTAGGTAGCTGTGTTGGTCTGCAGAAGAATTTTCTGAGCAGAAATCATGTAATACTTTTTAGGATCAATCAAAATATCACAAAACAGTCAGCAATTTCTTGAGCTCTCTTGAATTCTTCATCAGGAAACAGAGCAATCTCCCACTGAAATTATTTCTCAGGAAAAATGGGGGGAGATTTTTTGGTCATTTCTTCGCTTGTTTTCTTCTTTGTTCCAACAGCCTTTCGTGTATCAGGAAATTGATTTTGCAGCCAGCATCAACTAATGAGACATCCTATATTCAATTTATAGTCCTGGCAGCTGCAGATTTGGGAGCCCTAATGCCTTTTCTGTCCCTGATCCCCATCTTTTTTTTGTAATGGTTTCTGTTGAATATCCAGACTGATGAAAGTTCTGGAGAACAATAAGGTCACTTAACTATTTTGCAGTATTTTGTATATTCTGATAAAAAGCTCCTAGACAACTTTTGCTGTGAAATAAGGGATTGCAGGTTTTAGTAAAACTTGAGTGCAAGGCCATGGTTTTGTATGCAGAAGATTGGGGGGGCTGCCCCCTACATTTCTGTTGTCCTTTGGCCCTCAGACCACTAGACTGCCCCTTAATAGAGAACTGGAGGTGATAGATTAGATTGTCAGTTGGCCCTTGCTAGGGCTCGTAGAGTACGCTCTATGTTAATTTTTGGTACTGTGCTTCCTTCTATCCTTCTGTCTTAATTTTATCGATTGACAGTTCTTTTTATCTTTTTATCGATTGACAGGGCTTTTCTTTTGGCTAGACTAGGTTAAATGCTTTTCCCTTCCCTGTTTTGCTATGTAGATTCTGAGGAATAGTTTACTCGGACAGGTTGTGTCATTATAGATCTGGTGGGATTGAATACACAGTCTTCTTTGACTGTGTATTGGTGGCCGCTTTGAGAGATTTCTGGCTTCAGCTGGTGATCGCTTCTGGTGTTTCTTTTGCTTCCTCGGCTTCTCCACTAGCTGTTTTGGCCGCAATGGCTTCAATGCAATGGTGGAACTAGAGGAATTTATGTTGTCCAAAGACTGTTGGGTCATCGGATTATTTGAAATAAAGAAAGGTATGGAGAAGATCCCAGGTTCAGCCACCACCCCCTATATTGGAAAGCTGCCCTGAACACCAGGTCGTGACGTCATCAAATGTAGTCATAACAGTCCCTGAACTCTGCAGTTGCCAGCTACTTTCACAAGTGTTTTAACTTGCAGTTTCTCGTGTACTCAGCAAGATATTCTCTTGATTCTTTCACTGCAGTATTCCAGATTCTTCACATTAGCTTACACTGTTACTGAGTTCAGTTTCCCTTGCATATTTGAGTGTATGTTGCGTATAATTTACAAGCATATAATAGTGGAAAGTGGTGGATGTCTGTTGTATGATGGAAAGAACAAAACAACAACAATGAAACCACTGCTCTGCTAAAATACTAATTTACTGTGATCTGTCAGATCACCACTGCAGAACGGTTGTGAAAAGAACAGGTTCATGTGGTTTAGTCAAACAGCAGACCAAAAACAAACTGAATTAGCAAAGCTAATCTTAATATGAAGATTCTCTTCTTTAAATTATTACTTGGATGGCCAACAGTAATAGTCACAGTAGACTATATCCGTGCTATAGAGTCAGTGTGGCCCATATTTATGGAGCTATGTTTTGAAATTCTGTTAAATTGTCAGATTTTATTGGATAGGATTAGGATAACACACACATTCATTTGAGCAATGTAGATAGATAAAATGTACACCCTGACACATAGATGCTACAGCAGTAACTGAGGTGTTATAATTACAGCTGACAATAGAAATGCTGTAGATAAAATACATACAACTTTTCTCAGAGTACAACAATCAATCTTCCTATGGAACTTCTTTTGAATAAATTAGTAAATTAGAGGAAAATATAGAAACTTCACATTGTGGCCTTCAATGAATCTAAATTTCACCAGTTGTCATTTCAACTCACGTTGTTGCAGTTCAGGGGCAAATTAATGTGGAAGGCAACTACATAACTTCTGCATAGTTTTCAATTTCCTGTGATGTTTTTGACAGACAGTTCCGAGGGGACTCCGCTTCCCCCCACCGACTACTCCCCCCCCCCATCCCATCCCGCTCCGGTCAGATTAACTTTTTCAGAGCCTCCCCCTCCCTCCAATCTCTCCGTATTCCATTCCAAAATGAGGGGGGGGGAACCCTGATTTTTGCAAGCGTCTCTCTTTTGCGAAGACGGGGGGGAAGGGGGGAGGGGAAGCTTCGGGGAATCGACCCACCAAGCAAGCAAGATGAATCCTCTTCCATCCGAGAAAATAAAAACGGCCACTGTGCAAAACAAAAAACAACAAACCCCAAACCAACTCCAGAAAGCCTCCCTCGTCTCTCTTTTGTGAAGACCGGGGGGGAGGGAATCGACCCACCAAGCAAGCAAGATGAATCCTCTTCAATCCGAGAAAATAACGGCCACTGCGCAAAACAAAAAACAAAAAAACCCAAACCAACTCCAGAAAGCCTCCCGGGAGAAAGAGACCAGCATCGTCTTCTCCTGCTCGAGTCAGCCACACAGAATGTTATGACTATACGGGTTGCCATTACTGTGACGTCAGGACCTGGTGTTCAGGCTTTCCTCTATAGGGGGTGGTGGCTCAGCCCGCAGCACCTGCAGTTAGAAGGACCTCAGCAGGTCTTGGAAGAAGAAAATCTTTCTCTGCCTGAGAACCTGGAGAGCCCTTTCTCATAGAGTGTATGATGCTGAGCCAGGTGTTCCAACGGTCTGATGATGCAGAGAAACTTTCTCTGGATACATCCTTGAAGAGGCTAAATATGACTTTCCACAATTTTATATATGGGTTGTCCCATTATTGGAAATGGTTTGCTGAGAAACTGCTTGCGTTTGTAATCTATAAGAGGAAATTAATTTGGGAAAAGAGGCTAAAGAACTGTAGTAGTTAAGATAATGCAGAGGGCTTCTGGGACCAGGGTATCAGGGATGTGGTTGTCCTGCTAAAATATAGAAACCAGTGCCAATATCCAAAACTGGGACTTAGTTATTTTTCAGTGAGTCCAATTTCATCAGCCTTGTGAGGCAAAATAAGCTACTATTGAAAGACAGAAACTGAGGATGTTCAACAGCACTCCAGTGACTGTGTTCTTGAAGCACTCATTTAATTTCACTCATAGAGATTACTTGGCTGCCATTCATCCATATGGAGAACAGTAAAGGGTTTTCACTTGGAAGATAGTACTGTTATTAAGGTAAAATCTGCATAAACACACTGATTGTGAGAGCCCTAGCCTCCACAAATAAGGAACCCATAATGATTTACATCCTACTAAATGCAGATGAACAATGCAGTCCTATTCAGAATTGCACCCTTCTAAGCCCACTGATTTAAGTGGACTTGGAAAGTTATAACTCTCATATGATCCCTTACAAAAGTTTTTGTTTTTTAAATGATTAGATCAGATGTTGCTAAAATAACTAACATAATGGTGACTGGTGCATTTTGGCTTTGCTAATGGAAACTAAAAAAGTTGCAGATTCTGTATTCAGGACCTTCTGATGTTTTCCCTAGAGGTAGATATCAGTAAGCATGCAAGTAGGCTGTGTATCAGCTGTCAATTAAATTGAATCATAGGGACAGTATGTGGCATTTTAAATCTTAGTTATTCTTCAGTCAAGACAGGAGGAAGCTTCCACACTCTGCTTGGATTGACTGTGTTAAAGACTGTGGCAATATATGGAGTCAATAAATAAGTTCCAGTATTTTTAGGCTATTTTAATGCATACCTTCAGTAAATGTTGCATTTTTAATGAATGGGCTTAATTATGAGTTTTCTTGCTAATATATCCTTTCAAATATTTTGGATTCTCAGTCTACCCAATTGGATTGTCAACAGTATTTATCCCATTTCTAGCTTGTAACTCGCCCTAATGGTGATGCTGAGTCTAGGCCTCAGTTTGTAAAATGGTGCTCCCTAGGCAGTCCACTGGGAACATGTAATTAAGAATCTTAATTTTAATATGTAAGTCATGGTGACTACATGTTACCTAAGTTGCCTTCTAATATGGGCCTTCTAATATGGACAGTCATCCTTTCAGTTCAAGTGAGGACTAACTTTTTTTTAACCATGGAAATTTCATCATGTCACATATATTCCCTGTACTGTCTGAAGAGCTAAGCAGCTGTGGAAAACTAATGGTACCCAGGGCTTTTTTGTAGAAAAAGCCCAGCAGGAACTCATTAGCATAATAGGCCACACACAATAGCAGAAACTCATTAGCATATTGGGCTACACCCCTGACAGCACCACTCATTAGCATATTAGACCGCACCCACATCTTACCAGAAGTGTGGTCATCGAGCCACACCAACCTTTTGCTTCTTATTCTGTTTACCTTGTTTGTTGTCAAAACCCAGGGCTTTTTTTGTAGCAGGAACTTCTTTGCATGTTAGGCCACAAACCCCTAATGTAGCCAATCCTAATGAGTTTCTGCTGTTGGGTGTGGCCTATTATGCTAATGGGTCCCTGCTGGGCGTGGCCAACTCAGGAGCCAGCCGGAACTCCGTTCCTGTGCGTTCCTGCCCAAAAA
Source organism: Gekko japonicus (assembly GCF_001447785.1). Lineage (NCBI taxonomy): Eukaryota > Metazoa > Chordata > Lepidosauria > Squamata > Gekkonidae > Gekko > Gekko japonicus. Next base: position 1,083,201 of record NW_015164194.1, read on the forward strand.
TAGCCCTGATGGTACCTAATACCATGGAAGATCCATAATATTTCTAGAAAGCGGTTTGGGGAAATGATTATTTTTCTGATGTACCTAAGAGAGGTCTCTTCCATTTGTGGAGAAAAGGCAAAAGGGCATTAATTCTGAAATATGGTTACCTGTCTAATTGACAAAAATAATAAAACTATAAAGCTAAGGGATGATCCAGCTGTATGTTTATTTAAATGTCACAAAGATGGTGTATAAAGGCAGTTGCATGAAATGGTGCTATATCTGTTTTTTACAGAGAGAATAATATATACAAAGGATTGGGTAGTGCATATTGAGATAACTGAGGAAGAATGACAGCTGAAGTTGTCTGATACTGGACTTAAACTTAGTTCTCACATCTGTTTATTAACTGTTGTGTTTGTATGCTAATTTGCTGCCATTCACAGGTTTACCATCAGCTTTAATCCAATCTTGGCTCATCACTCAATTGCTTAGGCATCTTGACTCGAATTAGCCCTTCCTGGCAACTAAAGCCTCTACCCTTTCTCTACCTATGTGCAAGGCTTTAGGAAAGCTGTTTCAGTGTATCTGAAGAAGTATGCTTGCACACAAATGCTTATAAGCCAGAATCAAACTTTGTTGGTCTTAAAGGTGCCCTTGGACTCAGACTTTGAGAAATCTCATGAGAGTGTATATTCCTTGTAAAACAAATCTGGAGACCAGTTGTTACATGGAGCCACAGAACATTCAGTAGGTCAGGGTGACTTTTTCAATAGCCTTGAAATATTCTGATCCATATCAATAGTTAAGAATCTGTACAGCTCTTTGTAAAAACATGTTTGGAGCTTCTTTGATGTATTATTTGTATATTTAAGTTTTTGAAAAATAAAAAAATTAAAAACTGGTCTGCAAGTGTGGGTTTGGTGTGGGGTGAAGAGGGGCCTGCTTCTGAATTCTGGGTCATCACTCTTAATTCTCAGACAGAAGATTAGGGCCGGAATAGTATTTTTGCCATGTGCACACATCCGAGAGCACTCATAAAAAATTCAGAGCAGTTTTTGGTTAGGGCGCAACATAAGTATTCCAAAGAGGCATAATGTTACATTTCAGTTTTTGAAAGTTACACATTCACTTATCAGTGAAACTCTGGTCATGAGAGTCACCGAACAAGACTGGCTATAGATTGCTTGCACTTAAAATACCATTTTGCATATTCATGTAGTTGGTATGTGAACTCAAGCAAAGAGAGCTTCCTTAATAACACTGTGAAGCAAAACTACCGTGATAGGAAAGCTTGATTAAATTGCGGTAGCCATGTAACTGCACTTCTTATTTCAAAAGGAGGTCACAGCAAAGCCCTGGACTAAATTTTGATGACATCTGGTGTCACCGCTGAGTAAATCCACTCTACCCCCTACAGTTAGATGCTTTTCCTCTTTGAAAAGGTGATGTCAAAAAAGGACAAAAACCTCACATATTTGAGTAAAATAGAGATCTGGAAATTATGGTAAGAGTCTGGGATAGATTAAAAGTACGTTTTTACTCCTTATTTCCCTCCAGTAATGGTTTATTAAAGACAGTGAATGCAGTGTAGCTAGCAGTCCATAAGACTAAAATCATGGAGCCCTAGGTTCAAATTTCCACTCTGCCATGGAAGCTTGCTGGGTGACCTTGGGCCAGTCACCCACTGTAAGCCTAACCTACCTCACTCACATGGTTGTTGTGAGGACAGAATGGAGAAGAGAAGACCAGAAGAGAGAATGATGTAAGCTGCTCTGTGTCCCCACTGGGAAGAAAGGCAGGATATAAATTAAGTAAATATATTACTTTTAAGTTTGCCTCCAGCATATCTATATATCTAATTCCCAACATGCCCCCAGCATGCGGATATCTAAATCCGCACATCGGGGGCACCTGGGAGGCAGGGAGATTTTCCTGTACATTTGAGGCAATCCCCAGATGTGCCTTCTACATTCAAATTGTTAGGTCCTCTTATCTGTCTAGCATTTTCAGATATTTTTAACCAACAAAAATTGAATAAAAAGGAAAACTAATGAAGATATATTGGCTAGGCCTGTTGCAAAAGTGCAAAACAAATGTTAGAATGAGACGTATTCTAAGAAATGGGGAACTAGAAGAAGAGATTGGATTTATACCCTGCCCTTCACTACCCGAAGGAGTTTCGGTGCATTCAGACAGTATGCTGAGAGCAGTTTAAATTGGTCCGGTTCTGACGCAATTATTTTTACTCTGGACAATCACGATCACATGGGAGCGTGTGTTGGGTTTTTTCTTCTCAGTTTGCGCATGTGCATAACTGTTCATCCGTGGAACTGGAAAACTTTATCCTCGTGCATGCGCAGAGCCACTAGGGCAAATCACGGATTTTTCTTGACAGTTCCGCAGAGCACCGTGATTTCACCGCTTTAACAGAAGACTTCCCTTTAAATCTTTTGCCCGAAATTGGCCTCTTTGGGATCCTGAACTCAAAGCTAGTGACCGTTTAAATGTTGGTTTTAAAAACGCGGGAGTGGAGCTCTGCTTATGCGCATACCGCCAACCCACACAAAAATGGCAGCTGAAAAGCAGAAGCCTCGGGTTTCCGAGCGGGGAGAGGATTTAAATAATCAGAAGTGTCTTGACACCGGAGGAGCAATCACACAGGAGAAACTGCGGCTTTAAATGGGAGAGCTGAGAAAACATCACTTTGGGACCTGGTAACAAAATACTCCGGGTTAAATGGGTTTTGAGCCGAAAACCAACGGCTGGAGATAGGAGGCAGATGTTGACTGTGTGATCATGCATATATAATCCGTTGCTGAACGGTTACGACACCAGATCAAATGGCGCATCTGAACGCACCCTCAGAGTGGCTTCCATTCTCATTTCCCGTCCCCTCCTCACAACAGACACCCTGTGAGGTAGTTGGGGCTGAGAGAACACTTTTGAGAACTGCTCTTGAGAGAACAGCTCTGAAATAACTTGTAACTGACCCAAGGTCATGCCAGCAGCTGCATGTAGAGGAGTGGGGAATCAAACCTGGCTCTCTCAGATTAGAGTCCACGTTCCTAACAACTACACCAAACTGGCTCTCAAGGTGTCATTGAATATGTATATTCAAGACAAGGCCTCTTATCTTTAAAAATAAAATGACAGCAGAAGGCTGCCCATGAAAGAAATGATAAGCAATTCTGAAGTATTCTTTGTGGGAGGACATTTGAGATTAGTTCCCATGAATTGCCTATAAGCCATTCTTTGCTTGGTCACAATGTAATGGGCGTAGTATCTGTTTATCAACTATACTATTTTTATCCTACCTGTGTCACCGGAACTCCTCTAAGGACGGTTCCGAATGCCCAACTCAGACTTATCTACGACAGTGGGCGTGGCGTGAGTAATTTTCCCTTGTATACAGAGGTCAGATTGGCCAACGAACGCTCCTATTTCCCAGGAAGTGAGACAACACGCTAGGTTTAATGAATAAATGTTGCCTTTTTACTAAGCAGTTTTCAAGCATACGAAACACAGATGCACACACAGAATCACACAAGTTCCTTAGTTACAATAGTATATAGAAAACAATCAGCAAGGAAATTAATAAATTCAACAGACAAGGGGGATACACAGTAGTATATCGCTTATACTTATCTGAGGTCCGAGCTGAAAAGAAATCTCCTCTTAGAAGAAGTGGGGCGGCTTAAGGATCAGCGGGTAGACTCTAAAAACACACAAGCTGGTCCAGCCAAGCCACGTGCGGGTTCTCGGGTCGCGACTCCCGGGAACACAGTAAGAATCACCTGCAGCGCTTAAGTTGCAAGGTAGGGGAGGGGTGGGTTAACCAGAGAAACAATGCTGTGTTTCTCTTTTTAAAAGCTAGGTTTTTGGGTTTGGCTTACGGCCATAAACCCTTAGGGTCCGTCCTCTTTACTATGGCTATAGGTAAAAGGGTTGTGACGTCCTAATTGAGGGGAAGGGGGCAATATGCAGATGCTCTGCCCTAACTTCAAAGATGGAGCCATGTGGTCAGGTGTGAAACGCTGTTTCCATTGGCAACCTTTGACTTGCAGAGATGTGGCTGCTCCATGAAGGGCAATAAAGGAAGTTTTCTTTGTGATGCCAAAACCAGATAGCAGGAAGAGTTACGTGGTTTCCCACAGTTCAGCAATGGTGGGAAAGCCTGTCCTTTCTCCAAGTGTCCCAACTGGTACAATGGCGCTGGTCTTCTTTGTCCAGAGGCACTCTGGGAAGGTGCAGGGAGGCACGTGTCCTGTAGCAGGCAACACCATGCCTTGCCCATCCATAGGCAAGCATGAGATGCAAGGCAAAGCATACAAGCTTAGCAGCAAACACAGCAGTAATCCCTGAGTCCCAAATGCACAGATACACAGACATCTGACAAACATAGCAACAGCACAGTATAGACAATGCAATTACAAACACACACATGGCTACACCTGTCTTCCATTAAATACAGGGCAGCATATAGGAGTCCTCTTCTGCTTCATTTTGATCTCAGAACAACTGTATGAGACAGGTTATGCTGAGAGTAACAGCTCAGGTCACCCCATGAGTTTCATGGCTGACTGTCTCCCCAGCCCTAATAAGACATTCTAACTGCTGGGACACACTGGCTCTCTCTCCCTCTCTAGTAGAGAATAAGAAGGCACATAGTAGATGACAGAATAATTTCCAGCACCATGTGGAAGGATGCTTTCTAAACAACTGGTGAGTGATGGAGGACATGGAAATATTTCTGACTTTAGCCATGTGTGTTGGGGGGCAGGGGGACAAAAGGCCTGTGGTTTAAAGGCTGCAAGTTATGGTGATTTTGGTATCCTAAGACTTGCAGCTTTAGAGAAAAAGAAATGGAAGATATGGGAATAGCCTCTCTTTTTTTGCCTCTGTGTATCTGTACCTGGGGGAGGGGGGGGATAAAGCTGGTTCACCAAATATAGAAAGTGAGGCAATTTTGCTGTCTCTGTACCCTACTTCAACCAAATAAATGGTCCCATAATTTCAGGTCAGGGTATCTGCGGTGGCTCAAGTGGTTAAGACGCTGAATTGCAGGCTGTGGAAGGTCAGTAGTTCAGCAGTTCAAGCCCCGAGTGCCGCATGACGTCTCTAGTTCCAGCTCCTGCCAACCTAGCAGTTCGAAAGCAAGAAATTGCAAGTAGATAAATAGGTACCACTTCGGTGGGAAGGTAACAGCGTTCCGTGCGCCTTGGGGTTTAGTCATGGCGGCCACATGACCACGGAAACGTCTTCGGACAGCGCTGGCTCTTCAGCTTTGAAACAGAGATGAGCACCGCAACCCTAGAGTCGGACTCAACTGGCTTTCGAGCAAGGGAACTTTTACCTTTTTATCTGAGGAGCCAGTATTTACTGCGGATTTTGAGATGCATCTGGAGATTCATATTGAGTAGTATATGGGTGATGTAGTTGTTGGAGTATTGATGTAACATTGGGGATACCAGAGTTCAAATCTCTATTTAGCCACAAAATACACTATGGCTGAGGTCACACACACTAAATAATCCACTTTAATTGCACTTTCCAACTGGATTTTGCACAGAAAGGGGATTGAAAATGGAGTATTTAGTGTGTGTGACCACAGCCTATGTGAGCTTGGGCCAGTTATACACTCAGCCTAAGTTGTAAGGAAAAGAGAGAGGGGGGAGGAAGTATTTCTTTTCATACAAGTATGAAATATTTACTCAAATTGTCTCAGTGAAGAAGTTCATGGCATCTTTCCTCTCACAGAGTCTTTTTTCTTTGACTGAATGTAAATATACATATAATATAGATAGTGTAAATCATAGATATATATCTAAAACCTGTGTGTGTGTGTGTGTATAACCAAACCACATGATTAGTTGTCGATGGCGTATGTTTTTTTAAATATAAATTATTTCATATTTGAGTAATTTAATATAGATTACTAAATGAGGGCCTGGATCAGGTTCAGCCCCGTCCCCCCCACCCGAAATTGAGAAGTCCACTCTACTGTGTGATTTTAACTGTATGTGCATTGAATGTAACATGAGAATTCCTCAATGCTTGTACAAACAAAAATCAATTGTATGTGGATTGTTCACTGTAACTTGTGAACAGTCTGTGTATTTTCAAGAGTTGTCAACAACTGCATAGCATAGATCCAGGTGGGCAGCTGTGTTGGAATGATGCAGTAGAACAAAGTTTGAGTGTAGTGGCACCTTTAAGACCAATAAAGGTTTTTTTTTTTTTTTTGTGGTATGAGCTGTTGTGTGCCTGCACACTTCCTCAGATACATTGAAATGGAAGCTAACAGTCCATACATATTTGCAGACAGTGACCAGCAAATTAGCATGCAACATAATTAAGATGTTTTAACAGATGCAAAGACCAAAAAGGAATAACAAGCTAAGTTTACATGGCCACCATTTGTTTGGATTTAATTACTGGGGGGAAACACAGTGGAGCAAATAAATATTCCAAAATACGAGACTAATGTGTAAATGTCTCCTTTTAAATTGTGGAATGTTATGAGTAAATAACTGAGATCCTGTTGTTACGCTCCATTCATCTCCTCTTAAGCATGGAAGTAACTAACAATATACTTTTCTTTGAGGTGGAGTGAATGGTTGTGCAGTGTTTTGTCTCCTTTTGCCAGCAGATCAGAGAAATACATTCCAATATTTATTGCATTACATTACAATCACTATTCCAACCTACTATTCTAAATAAGAAATACACTAAAATAAAATAAATAGCATGCAGTTCAACAGGTGCAGCTTTTTTCAGCATAGAGAAGCAGCAATAAAGAAAACAACCATTGTCGGATGTCTATTATTTTAAAGGACCATTCCTATCTTATGTCTCTAAGTACCCCCACCCCTCGAAACAGCACAAGAATAAGTGGGGCTTCTGTTGTCTTGTGAGGCTGTTTGGTACAGCAATCATTCCTGCCTGTGTGTGTGTGTGTTGCAACAATTTCCTTAGAGTAGCAGCTTTCCCGGGCTAAGACCTGCTTGTTTATGACTGAGTGGCACACCCTGCCTTTCCCAGTTCTGTTCTGGCTGTTTTGACTCACGGACAGACAGCGCCTCATTTAATGAAGCGGCAGTTGGGATGCATACACTACCATGGAGCATCCCTGGAGAGAGAGAGACGCCTGTGCAAGCGCGATTGACGGTAAATCATAACTAGAGTTGCCCAGTCAGCTAGCCACAACAGTTGGATGAGCAGATTAAATGGGAGTGTGCTGTTTACATTAGGAAAGAAGGCTTGCAGTGGGAACTCCCCCCCCCCTTCCCAACATACTAATAGGAAATGCATTGAAAACAGGCAACTGGTATTAAAAAACATTCTGCCTCTTCCCATAACAACCACTTATTCTGCACTAAAAGTATTACTTCAGTCTCTGTTTGGTCTGACAGAAACCAAGCCGACGATTCCGAGCTTGGTTGCTCACCAACGGAGGGGAGAGAAAGGAACTGGAGCGCTCGGGAGACGCTGACAGCTCCCACGCTGCACTGCACAGCTGTACAAAGGAGAGCAATTAGGACTAGTCACGTGGGCCTTCAGGAATGCGATGCATGCGTGGAGAGGGAGAGAGAGGGAAGGGAGGGGAGGACCCCGAGAGGCTTTTCGGTTCTCTCCACGGGCCTCTTCAGCGGAGAGACTGGCAGCCGAAGAAACCAACGGCATAGCGGGATTCTCCCACAAGCCCTCCAATCACATGGAGCTGCTCGGCTACGTCCTCGCCAGGCAGGCAGTCCTGTGTGGTACGAAATGCTGTGTATCTGTGTTTTGCAAGGGGCGGCGGAGCCTGCACCAGCATCAGTAGCCGAGGAGACAGCGGGAGCCGCCGCGGTTAAAACGCAAAGGTGAAACCAACCAACCGTCGGGCTCTGTGAGGAATAAAGAGCATGTTTGCTTGATGGTGAGGACGGGCTGGCTGTGCGCGCGCCTCTGTGGGTCATCTTGGATGAGAGAGCTCTGCGGATTGGGGGGGGGGGCAGGCTTGCGGAGCAGAAAGTTTAGTGACGTGTCTGGAGGGCTCAGTCTAAACTGTTTTTGTCCGTGCGCCGATTGCACCCTTGGAAGGCAGATGCCAAAGGAGTTTCATCGGCAGTCGCCGTGTATGAACGTGGTTTCTTGCCTTCTGCAAAGGGGCAAACAGTTAAGATCAGTTAAGATGTCCTTTGTATTTGAGATCTCTTCCCTGATTTTTCACTCCTCTCTTTTTCCTCTGTGGAGCAATGATTCATAGGCTGGGAGTGGGCGTGTAGGCACTTTTGGATTCAGAAATTGGTGGTGTCATGGTAAAAAAATTCATATAAGCACACAGTACAGATGTCAGAGTAATAGAGCTTCATGGCGTTTTGTTTGCTCAGCAGTTCTCTTCAGAAATGGACCTAAAAGAAAACCTGTTTTCTTGTCTGAGTATTGTTTGGTTGGCTACTTAATTAAAATATTTGTCCCTTGCCTTTGAAGTGTAGTTTTTTAAAAAAATTACTAATTGAGTAAGCAAATTAAATTGTTACGCTTCAGTTCCAATCACAGTTCTCTCAGCCGCAATCCAGTGTGTGTACCTCAGAATTGTATTGTGGCTGGAGTTTGTAAGGCCCACTGAATCTAAATGTAGTCATACTTCAGTGAGTTAAGAGTATACACTCACATATATATAGACTTGCTGTAAGTCAGCTGCTCTAGATCAGTGGTCTTCAACCAGACCTTGAACTCCAGATAGGTACAGGGGACCCTGAGTTGCAAGCATGTGAATCAAGATCAGTTGTGATTTCTCCAGTGTCAAGGCCAGGGCACTGGGCAGCAGACCAAGAGAGCTAGGGATAGGGGACACATACCAAGCAATAGGAGGTGTACCATAGTAAGGAACAAGGCCAGAGCTAGATCCACAGAGAAACCCTTTAGACTGCTCTCTTGCCTTTAGTCCTGCTGTTCTCTCAGCTTGCATGCAAAGAGAGGCAGGTGGTGTGGTGCCTCTGCTGTCTATGCAAGTAGCAGGTCCTAAAAAATGCAGCTCTGAAAGGGCTTGCAGACTGGCAGGATCCCTCGGTTGAAGGGTATTGCTTTAGGATAATTGTATTATCTTTATAGTGGTCAGCATTTTCTTAAATCAGCCTAATAAATTGATGTCTGAGACAGGGTCTGAACCAGGGGTGTTCTGATTCACTGCTCAGTCCCTTAGCTACACCATTTCTACAGATTACAAATAAAACTTGAAAAACTTCCATTATGGAGGACCATTTCAGGATTTTAAATGCAGGTTAGTAGTACAGAACACACTAACAAAATGCTTGCTTGTAACTTGTTGAAGCACACACCTTGGGGAACCAAGTTTGTAGATGCAGTCCGGTTTTCATGACTGAAAATGGAAAAGGTGCTAATTCTGTTTGTTTGTATAGCTTCTTGATGGAACTGAAGATTCTCTGTTAAAATACCATCTGATTAGTCATCACTTTATTTCTCCATTCAAAATTGTTGAGGAACTGCCAGAATGATAATTATATAATTAAGACTTGAACAAAAGAAAAGCAGCCTTTGTACAGAAGATATCTACTGAGACAGTTACTCAGAGGAATGTAGGGCTTAAGATTCTAGCTGGGCAGAGTTTCCGTGATTTATCTAATATTTGATGCAAGCAGCATACCATCCAAGCTGAGGATTAAGCTGAGAAGAGTATGTGTTCCTATTGCTTGACTAGAACAACTGACATGGATGTGTTGTGAATGTGTTTAGTGAATGCTGGTGCAGAATGTGGCGGCCAGGCTTCTACTGGGTCTCCCTCTGAGGGAGCACATTCAGCCTGCACTGAAAGCACTGCACTGGCTACCTATAGCATACTGGGTTTGCTTCAAGGTGCTGATTCTTACCTATAAAGCCCTATATGGCCAGGGGCCTGCATACCTGAGGGACCGCCTTTCCCCATAGTGTTCCCCAGAGACTACTGCGGTCAGGATCACAAAATCTCCTTGCTTTCCCTGGCCTTAAAGATGTCAGGCTGGCTACAACGAGGGCTAGAGCTTTCTCAGTGGCGGTGCCACTTTGGTGGAATGAGCTTCCTGTAGGACATCAGGGCCCTGTGGAATTTATCACAATTCCACAGGGCCTGCAAGACGAAGCTCTTCCGCCAAGCATTTGTGTGAGATGCTGCATCAAATTGCCTAACATCAACTGGGTAACCTATGCCCTATAATCCACTCTTGGCTGCCTGCTCTAACATCTGTGCCCACACTGAGGAAAAATTCATCAAGGAGCCAGGCCCCAGCCATATATTTATTGCTGATTATGGCTGATCAGGATAGTCTTTGCTATCTATATATATAAAAGAAAGTCCTCTCACTGTAAAATCAAAGCCCAGGCCAAACTACTGGTCCTAGAAACATCAGATTTGGGGAGAGCGCTCCTACCATGATGTAGGTGCTCACTAAGAAGGGATTTTTAGAAATTCGACCCCTAAGCGGGTCAAAAGGGGTAAAATGTGCTCCCCCCATTGATTCCTATGCGGCTGCCAGGCTGCTGCTTCCCTGCACCCCCCACTCTCTGATTGGTCAGCTGCAGAGCTCAGGTAAAAAAAAAGCCAAAAGTCACAGGAGACTGCAGACAGCTCATGAGAGTTGAGGAAATCAGGAGTGGCCAACAACCAACTGTGAGGTGCAGTAATGCTGCTGGCCCAGCCTCTCTGATGGCTTCCAACACCCCCCCACCTCCTACACCTAACAGGCAGTTTTGTCTGTCAGGTGCAGCAGCGGTTTCAGGGTGCTTAAAGCCACGAGGGAGCCTGCCACAGCAGTAAGGCCTTATTGATCCTTCCGCCCCTGCCTCCAAAGTGGCTTCTAATACTCCTCCCCCCTCCCCCTCCTACAGGCAGCTGCCTGTCAGGTGTAGGAGAGGAGGTGGGATGCTTACAGCTGCCAGGGAGGTTTGCTCAGTAGGATTGCCTTAGCCCTGCTGCTGGCCCAGCCTCTCCGATGCCTTTAAATACAATCTCCCCCAACACCAGACAGGCGGGTGTCTGTAAGGTGAAGGAGCAGGGCCAGGGTACTTGAATCCATCAGGGATGCCGCCCCAGCAGGATCACCTTAGCGATGCTGCTGGCCCAGCCTCTCTGATGGCTTCCAACACACTCCCCCCACCTCCTACACCTAACAGGTGGTTGTCTGTCAGGTGCAGCAGTGGGTGCAGGGTGCTTAAAGCCATGAGGGAGCCCATCCCAGCAGTAACGTCTTAGTGATCCTGCCAGCCCCCCCTCCACAGTGGCTTCTAATACTCCAGGAGGGGTAATTTAGGAATGCGTTAAAGACATTTGCACATAGTACTCCTCCGGGGCACTGAGCTGTGCAGGCCAAATACCAGCAAGATCACCCTGAGGTGCTCAGAACAACACAGTCTCTATGTGAGCAAAACAATCCAGGAACACAAGTAGAGAAGCCATCACTTTCATCGAAGGTGGCAGGAATTGACTTAACAGACGACTGCTTCTTAAATGGACAGTTCTATGTGGCCTGCTCCAGAGTGAGCTCATCAAGCAGCCTGGTGATCCTAGCACCTGAGGGCAGAACCACCAGTGTGGTCTAGAGAGAGGTCCTTCGGTAGAGAGAGAAAAAAGTATGTACGTCTCTCTTCATTTTTACCACTACAGTCTTCTCCACTAGAATCCCTACAACAAATGTCACATTTCAGACTTCACATCATCGGTATTATAACTGGATTTACGGAACTTAAATACCATAGCGAAGCACGGGTATCAGGCTAGTCATATATATGTAGCACCTTCGGAATTTGTTTTTATGATTTTAATTTGTTTTTATTGTCTTAATGTTTTTAAGATGCCAGTGGGCATGTAAGCCGCCCTGAGCCTGCTTCAGCCGGGAGGGTGGGGTATAAAATAAATAAATAAGGTTGCAAGCCTAGAAGTTGAATTTGGGAGCACCTGGAAGTTCTATGCAGCTCTTGAGGGAGAACTGATAGTGCTGAAGTTGGGGCTTGCTCAACATGTATGCAGATGCTAGGGGTTTGTTTTTGTGTTCAGGAGACTTGGTTGAGGCTTTTCTGTACAACCAAGAATTTGTTTTGATTTGTAGGTCTAGTGGCCCATTTATTCAAAGGTGGTGCTTGCATGGAGAGCCCTCATGATATATGAATACATTTGAATCAGATTGATTTGAAAAGGACTAGTCAAGTAGTTGGAATAAAATGTTTTTGCAAGTATGGATTAGAATGTTACTTATGTCTTTGGAGCTGAACCGTACAGCTTACAGTTCTGGTATATAAATAGAAGGGCGATAATATTGGCTTCTATGTTGTATTCCTTAATATATTTCAAGAGGTTGAAGAAAATAATTGCTGTCTTCCAGTGACAGTAGCACTACTTGAGCACACACATGAAGCTGCCATATGCTGAATCAGTCCATTGGTCTATCAAGTTCAGTATTATTTACTCAGACTGGCAGCAGCTCTCCAGGGTCCCAGGCATGGGTCTTTCACATCACCTGCTGGCTGATCCTTTAACTGGAGATGCTGGGGATTGAACCTGAGACCTTCTGCATGCAGGTGCTGTACCACTAAGCCACAACCCATCCCCAAAACTTTAATTTGGCAAGTAATTGCCTACCAGACACTGTCTCTTGTGACAGCTATGTGATGTAATATGCTCTTAATATGCTTATGAACCTGCCCTATAAGGAATCAGGGCATTGGTTCATTAAAGGCAGTATTATGTACTCAGACTGGCAGTGGCTCTCCAGGGTCTTGGGTAAAGTTTCACCAGCTGCTTGATCCCTTTAGCTGGAGATACCAGGGATTGAACGAGGGACCTTCTGCAGGCAAAGCAGATGCTCTAACACTGAGACACAACCCCTCCCATACTTAGACCAAAACAATGACCTGAAGCAAGCACATTCAAAATACTCTTTCTGTTTTTCATGTGTCAGAAACTTAATACGCGTGCATTTAAAAGTGCCTTTTTACACATGCACTCCAACGTAAGAAAGGGCCTCAACACTTTGAGTTGGTTCCAGACTAATGTTTTCCATGTGTGCAAGGACGTCCACTGTGGAGTATGCTTTTGCTGCCTCTTCCTTTCTGTGGCAACCCAAAATCCTTTTCCTGGGGAAATTGGATGGAGGGGCATTTGGGATGCTTTGGGAGGGGGAAGATCTTGCTCTGTAGGAAGAAGTCCTTGCACCCACAGAAACATTAGTCTAGGCCTGAACCACTGAGTGATACATTTGAATTTGGGCATAGCTTTTTAGTATGCAAAGCACTTTATGTACATTCTCAGAAATTCTTAGAGGAACCTTGTAAGTATTATTATCATTCTTGTACATGGGGGAGAGAAAGACAGGATAGTTGTCTCATATTACTTGGCAAGTTAATGTTTGTGGTGAGATTTCAACTACAGCCTTGTTGCTGACACACCACCATGGCCACCGTCTTATCTTCCCCTGCCTTCCTTTCCCGTTCTGTACCCGTGTGTCCTGGCTTGGTTTGCATTGAGCACCTGAGGCACTAGCAATGGGGCTGGAGTTCCTTCTGGCTTGGGGTGGGATAGGAAGGATTGACAGGTGCTGCCAGCCAGACTCCAGATTCAGCCTGGATGCTACTGTTCCCAGCCCACCGATTGTCTAGGTGATGCCTGCAGACCGCTTCATTATGCTGTAGAAACATGTAAGAGTGTTAAGTAAATTCTCGCTGACTAGGTCATTCAAAGAAGACAGTTAGTTATGGTCTTTCACATCTTGTATTACTCGATCCTTTAAACTAGAGAAGCCAGAACTGAACTGGGAACCTTCTGTATGCAAAGCAAATATTCTACCACTGAACCAAACCTTTCCAGTGTGACTGACGTGGGTAAGAGAGTGACAAGTGTATTATTTGTGGTAGTGTATGAGATTTTACTCTTTGCTTTCCTTTTTGTGTTCTTGGGTAAATCGATCTATTAATGCTGTATGCTGTCTCAAGGTTTGTTAGTTGAAGTGTGTTTTGTGTGTTATGGTAATTATTTGCAATATGCACAATATCGAATTCTGTTGTCTTATTCATACTGAATATATACACATTAACCAATTTGTCCATCTCTGTACACACACAAACAGTGACTTGTTTCTCTGGAAGAGACAGGGAAAAGTGAAGGTGGTTTTGAATAAGCATGGATTCATATAGCTGTAAGGAACTATAAGATCATCTAGTACAATCACATGCCCATAGGCAGGGTCTTTTCCTCACTAACCTTCCATAATCAATTTTCACAAGCTTCACAAGCAAAAAGCAGGTGCATTACTGTTCTGAACTTGTTAAAATAATAGATGGTCTCTCTTGGCACAGAACTGACAACCTTAGTAGAAAAATTGGAATATCACCTTTCTTCATATTTGTGTGTAAGACATACTCATGAGAAATCCTATCCAGCAGGCATTCTGTGATTAAAAGAAGACTGAAATCAGGACACTTACTTCCTGTTTTGTTCACTGTGTTTTCACTGTGCGCCCAAGGCATATCAGATTTGTATACATTGTATTCAGGGACATTGATACTAGATGGTCATTCTCCAGTTTGATATAAAGCAAAATGATCTCCCTTTTATCCCTCTCCTCTTACTCTCCACTTTTTATATTTGCTTTTTTATTTATATAATTTTTTAAAAATGCTTACTTGACCTTCATATTTCCCCCCTTTTCTCTTGGTAGTAAAAAAGAGCAAGAGTCCAGAAGCACCTTAAAGACTAACAAAATTTGTGGCAGGATATGAGCTTTCAGATACTACAACTGAAGAAGTTATCGGTGACTCACAAAAGCTCATACCCTGCCACAATTTTTTTTAGTCTTTAAGGTGCTACTGGACTCTTGCTCTTTTCTGCTACTACAGACAGACTTGACCTGTCTCTCTTGGTAGACTACTTCTTGCCCATTCACATTTCACAACCTGGCACAAATGGCAACGTAGCTTTAGGGTTTTATGATTGATTACCTTCTCCATCCTAATCAGGGGAAGAAAATGGGAACAATTAGTCGCAAATAAGGCAGAGGTATGTAGCTCTATAATATTGCAGCTGCAAATAAACATTTCTTGGCTGCAGGCATATTTCTCAATGAGGTTCCCTTAGAATATTTTGATAGGTGACACAAAGAAGCACATTTGAATCTATTTCACACTTTTGTGTCTCATTTAAAGTACTAATAATGGGAGAAAATACTTGAAATAAAGAAATGTACATACCAGTTAATGCTGGTTTTACATTCAGATTAGGATCTAATTTAAATCTAAGACATTTTAAGCCTGATGTGTAAAGCAGCCACAGGCAATAAGACATTCAAGGGGATCTATAAGGAACACTTGCCTTATAGGAAATAACCAATGTGGATTATGGTGAACTAAAATGTGCAAACTTTTCTGTGCCTGTGTATAGGAAAATAGATCTATATTTTATCCCAAATGGCTTTCTAAAAAGTGCATAGCTTGACAGCCGTTAGTGATGCCCAGACATTAGCAATCTATTAGAATAGTAGAAGCTTAATGTAATGTGTGGGTAGTAGTTAACCAGTGCAACACTGTTCTACTTCTACAATAGTGAATAGATGCTCTATGTTTAAAAAATCCATTTCAGTTATTTGTTGTGCTGTTAAAAAGCACACTGTTTTTGAGACAAACCTCAGAATATGTTACAGCAACTTTCAGGGTTAAGAATTTGCCCTTCTTTCTGTTAGAGAACTATATTAAAGGGAATATAAAGAGTGACTTTCCAGAAGTGATGAGTGCTTTTCATATTTTTGAATGTTTGTAATATATATGTATATATATGTGTGTGTATATGTGTGTGTGTGTGTGTGTATATATATATATATATATATTTCTTAAGCAACAAAATACCTAAACGATATCATGTTATAAAATCGTCAATGTTAATTTCATATAAGAGAACATATCCCCAAAATAGGGTTGCCAACCTCCATATCGTCAAAAGTCAAGGACAAGAGATCACGGGACTGGCTGAACTTCGTAATAAAATGATATAAGGTAGAAAGGAAGAAAGAGCAGAAAAAAAGTTGCAGAAAAAATATGAAAGGTGTAAGGTCTCATCTGATGAAACCTTGAGTGAAATGGTCTATTGAGCACTGTACCTTCAGAAAGACTTGAGACCAAATTATGTCAAAGGAAACAACTTCAATGGTTTGTTACTTACTGGATAATTAAAGAAGATATATTTTCCCCTAAACACGACTTCGTTATCATATCACGGTTGTTTTACTACGAAGTTCAACCTCCATATGGTAGCTGGAGATCTTCTAGAATTACAACTGGTCTCCAGCCGAGAGAGATCAGTTTCCCTGGAGAAAACGGCTGGTTTGGAAGCTGGTCTCTATGGTGCTGTACCCTATTGAAGTCCCTCCCCTTCCCAAACTCCATCCATCCCAGGTTCCACCCCCCAAATCTCCAGGAATTTCTGAACCCAGAGCTAGTAACCCTAACCAAAGAAATTTTTTAAAAATACTCATTTAACTTATTGATTCTGTGTATTTCTTTAGTAAGTATGCATACCAACTGCTTACTTTGACAGAGTATTATTGTTTGCAACCAAGTAGATCCTAAATCTAGGAATATAATTCAAATCTTTGGCCATACAACCCACATGTTGCACTGCAAAATTATCAGTTTAGGAACAAGACATCTTTTTTCTGTTTCAGAGCTCTCTTCACATGCGAGAACACGAAGCACAGTCATGTGAAACTACCTTACACTGAGTCAGATCACTGGTCCATCTTACAGTGGTTAAATTACCAACCTCTAGGTGGAGCCTGGAGGTATCCCAGAATTACAACTGATCTCTATACTACAGAGATCAGTTCCCCTAGAGAAAATGGTTGTTTTGAAGAGAGAATACTATGGCATTATACCCCGCTGAGGGTCCTTCCCTCACCCAACCCCACCCTCCCCAGGCTTCACCCCAAAATCTAGAGGAATTTCCTTGAGTTGGCAACCCTAGTCCACTCTGACTGACAGCAACTTTCCTTGGGTAGAGATTTTTCACATCAAGTACTACCTTATCTTTTAAAAATCAGCGATGCTGGAGACTGAACCTGTAATCTAATGCATGCAAAGTAGATGTTGTACCACTGTGCCAAAGCCCCTCCCTAGGTCAATTTTTTTGAAGACTAAAGCTGCAATATTATTACACCTACCTGGAAGCAAGAGCCATTGGACACAGTTAAATTTACTTTTGAGTAAACCTGCACATGGTAGAGCTGTAACTGTCCAGAATATTCTGAAAGCCATGTTGATGACTAATGAGCAAAACAACTTGTTACCCAAAGAGGCAGTCTCCTAATTAGTTGGGGAAATTAGCTTTAAGGAGATAGAGCGAGAGGGGGTAACTGGGATTCGCCACCTATGTATACGAGGATTTTTCCCTTAAGAGAACTCTTAAAATAAACCAAGCAGATGTTCAACCAGAAAGGTTTTTTATTTAAAAGAGTGAAAATCAAAATGCACAAAATAAACAAAATGCACACACAGAGCTAGCTAAGAGAAACACAGGAAGGAACAGGGGGAGAGAGGTTTTAGGGAAGGGTGATAATTACTGGTCTTGAAGAAGGTCCATGGAAGCTGCAAAATGGCCAGTGTTTCATGAAGAGAAGAAGTTCACAAAGTGGGGGTGTATGTGGTTGGTACCAGGAACACACACAAACTGAGGTAGTATATGTGCAGTGCACTGTTATGCAGAGTTACTGAGGTTCAAGCTCATTGATTTAATAGTTAACATGGTTGGAAGGTATAAAACAGGTCACTTATTTGACTTCGGTGAATGATCCTAGTGAGATGCTGGATGGCATCTCTTGCATCTTGATAACTGATGAGTTGCTAGTCCTTGGGTCTAGTAGATAGCTCATAACCAGGGCTGCCAACAGGTCTGGAGAACAATATCCTGCCCCTTTAATGGAGGAAATTGGCAGTTGAAACTTCATGGCATGGAGGTAAATCATATCACCTTGTAAATAACATTCCATTAAGACTCCTTTAAAGGGATAGGATAGGGAAAGGAGCTGTGGTGGCTCAAGTGGTTAAGATGCTGAACTGCAGGCTGTGGAAAGTCAGTAGTTCAGCAGTTCAAGACTCGGGTGTCGCATGATGTAGTGAGCTCCCGTCTCTAGTTCCAGCTCCTGCCAACCTAGCAGTTCGAAAGCAAGAAATTGCAAGTAGATAAATAGGTACCACTTCGGTGGGAAGGTAATAACGTTCCGTGCGCCTTGGTGTTTAGCCATGCCAGCCACATGACCACGGAGACGTCTTTGGACAGCACTGGATCTTCGGCTTTGAAACGGAGATGAGCACCGCAACCTTAGAGTCGGATTCGACTGGCTTTCGAGCAAGGGAACCTTTTCCTTTTTTAAGGGATAGGAACTTTCCTCCAGGCAGTTGTCAGCCTTACCCACAGAAGTAAAGGCAATATTTATATTACTTAATCATTGGTCAGATATGTTTGTGTATGGATTATTTGTACATTGGAAAGCAGCCATTAATTCAGTGTGCTTTTCGGTTGACTGTGATTTAGATTTAAAAGATGAAAGGTGTAGACTCTTAACATGTTTGTATTAAGACTTAAGATGTCTACTAGGTTGTCTTTAACTCTAATTTGAAAGTTCATAATATTAAAATCCAGTTGTTTGATGTGACAAGTGTTAGCAAGGAGTTCTAGAAGCTACTATTAGGGGGGGGGAAGGAGAAGAGTTTTTGAATTGAGTGGACATACTCAATTAATGGACCTTTGTAACATTATGGCAGCCACATGCTTGGCGAGGTGGAATGCAGTAGGAAGGGTGAATTATACAAACTTTTGTAAGGGTATAGCAGTGGCAGTAACTTTTTCCCCAATTGCCCCTTTCCATTGCAGCCCCCCCCACACCATTCCCAAGGTCCCCTTGACCCTCAGAAGGACTTTTGTGGGGTTTCAGATGGCTGCAATAAGAGGGGGTTGTGTGTGATCCGATGCACATTTCTTTGAATTCAAGCCATGAGTCTTTTAAAAAGTTAGTGGTTGTGAAAGAAAGACATTCCTATACTGGAATACATTTTCAGACAAGCAGAAAAGAAGGGGAGTAACAACAAGATTAATGTCCTCTGCGGTACCCCCCCTATTCGTATTATAGTGAGAAGATCAGGACTGTGGGAGTAGCATAAGAATTTAAAATGCGGTTGGGATACATTTTGTCTGCTTATTCAGAAAAGACCTTTAAATATCCTCTTTGTAACACAGATGTTCCTCCTTGCATGCAGCACAAGTGGTTCTTTCTTTTCCCTGCAATGTGTTCAACTTTTGAGATGTTAAATTTTAAAGAAAGCTTTCACCACAAATTTCATTTGTCATGTCTCATAGAAAATATAAATTGTACATCTTTTTTTTATAAAGGCTAAATTTATTTCCAATGCTGTTCCATAGGAAGTGAATATAGAGTTGACACAAGGATGGTGTTAAAATATTTTGAATTGGACTATATCACGTTTTCTGCTAGTATAAGCATACAACCATATTGCTGTTCCCTCATTACACCCAACTCTTTAATGGGGGGGGGGTGTTTCAGGAGCAGTGTTTCATGAGATGTGGTGGGCTGTATCAGGAGGGAGAGGGTGGGGATTGTATTGCAGTCGAAACTTTTAATCAAGCTGATTTAATTTATGTAAATTAGATTGCAATTCAAATACAAACATGTTTGCTCAGGATAACAGTCTGAAGACGTGTGCATGCACACAAAAGCTTATACTCAGAATTAAACTTTGTTGGTCTTCAAGGTGCCACTGGAGTCAAACTTTGTTCTGTTGCTTCAGACCAACACAGCTACTCACCAGTCTGTATTCTTGTGTGAGGATCAAGATTGCTTCACATATGAAGTTTCTTTCATTTTACTATCTCTTCTAGGAAGGAGAGATGCATATGATAGCGAAGAGCACACATAACTCTCTGTTGCCACATATAAAAGTGACATATTTACTAGCTTTGTTAGGTGTTTCAAGTTCAAACACTTTTGTATAATGGTGACTAGATCGCTGCTGGTACCATCCTAGGAATTTTTTGAAAGCATGCAGAGGACTACTGTGTCTTTCTAACATGTACATACACCAGACTGGTGGTGGTGGTGCTTACTACACTAGATGTTACACATGCCTTGTGTCTACTGTTGATTTTTCCTACATGAAAATTATATTCACCTAGGAAAAAACATTACATGAAATGTCCTTCTATTAATGATCATTGTATTATGTTCCTTTATTGAAAAGGAGGTTCTGTTTCCTGTGCAGTTCTCACATATGTGATTTCTAGCATGCCAATTATAAAAAGTCAAGAAATGCTTTATAGTACAGTGTTAATACTGTAGAGGAGAACCTCGCATGTTCCACTCTCCTGCCCTTAAGGAAGTTTTGAGAGAAATGCTGTAAATAAGTCCAGTCATCTATAACTGAAAACTGTTGGGCAGTGAGCTGCAATGTGTAAAGGGTTCTCCAGCTTAAGAGCATGAAAATATAAAACAGGCTGTTAAGATTTGTAGCAGAACTTTTATTGATATGTGAATCATTTCTACCTCAATTTATTGTCTTATGGAGGTACATTCAAGGGAAATCTAGCCGTCTTTCAAAATGGATTCCTGATGGATTAAAACCAATTGTTTCTAAAATTGACATTTTGATATTGATCAACAACTTGGAAAACATGGGAAAACTGGCAAAGTAAGCCTTTAATATTTTTAAAGGCGAATGAAAAACATCTTGCAGAGTGGTTACGAGTCATTTTTGCTATAAAGGTAAGCAAGAAAGTGAATGTATTGCATATTAACAAACACATTTACTTTCCAGGTTGCGTAAGTACATGTTACTTTGCCAGTTATGACTTCAACAGTTCCATTCTCACCATGAGGATTTAATCTGAAGCTGAATTTGCAAGAACACATGAGACTGCCTTATACTGAGTCAAATGACTGGTCTATCAAGCTTAGTATGTTCTGGCAGGCAAAGGCTTTCCAAGGTCTCAGGTGAAGGTCTCTCATATCACCTACTACCTGATGCTTTTAACTGGAGATGTAAGGATTTAAATCTGGGATCTTTTGCTTGAAAAGCAGATGTTCTGCCACTAAGTCACAACTCTTCCTGATTCATTTGAGCCTAGATGAAGCATGTGAAAGTTTTCTAAAATAAATACCTGAAATATCTAGAGCAAAACATAGACAGTTGCAATGAAATTACAAAAAAGTTACTGGTTTCGTCTTGTGCTTTTGAAATGAAAAAAGTAGCTACTCCTGGGAAGAGCTGATATTTTGTGGAAAATACTGATTGACTCACCCATGTACAAAATGCTGAGCTCTTTGGAGAAACCACAAAATATAATGTGAGGAATGAAAGATTATTGTAAAGCTGCCAGCAAGCACAACACCAAACAAATGTAGTAAGATTCACCTCACACCATTATGTTGTGGTGTCTGAAGGTGTCACAGCAGAAACTTCTGCATGCTCAAGGAGTTTAACATGTCGTTCTTTTTAGCTGTTACAGATAGGACGATGGCTGTCCAAATTTGAACATATGTTCCCAAAATGTTGTTCTGCTAATTTCAGGTCTCTCCCGTGCAATCATTTTGATGTTAGGTAGCAAATTTAAGATATTTTGATTCTTTCCATGGTGTTTATCTTTTTAAATATTTTATTGCAGGGGGATTTATTGTGCTTAAAACTTTTGGTAAAGGACGTGTTACTATGGATATGGAAGGATTTCCTCCCCCACCACCCACTGAAGGTAATCAGAAAGACAAAGTTGTACTTCTTTTCCTTGTCAAATTTAGAATATCTGTGTTTTGTTTTTAGTTCCTTCCTAATTTGAGGGTTTTTCCCCCCTTGAGGGGGATTAAGCTAATTTATTAACATTTTGAATTATAATTTTGGATTTTTTAAAAATCTGACTCATCTGTTTTCTTGTGTTTGGGCATAAGATATGCTTTAGTGTTTGTGTCTGGGTAGAAGATATGCTTCCCATTGATTTCATTCATTGGCGGTAGCTTTTCTAGATGAAGCTCATTTTTCCAGTTGTTAAATATCATGACTGGGGTATGGTTTCTGTTATTCTTGGATGCAGTAAATTTTGGAGACTGCTTAAATGGATATGTTTTTCTTGGGGGGAGAAATAGTTGTGTGAGTACATGAATACATCTAGTATTATTTTTAATTGAATGTATCCTAAGCTCCATAGTGTAATTATATAAGACAGCTCAGCAGGTAATGGGTGTATAGGATGGGGTCAAATCTGATATAGGAATATGATACGTGCAGAATTCCCTGGAGAATCGTTTGGGCTACACTAAATTGTGTGTGTGTGAGCACTGAGGGGTTTCTCAACAGTGGGCACATTTAAGGTGGTGGTCCCAACTGGACTGAAACTGCTATGAAATAGGATAGACATTTCAAAAATAATGAACCTGCCCAATTTATGACATGGTTGTGCAAATAAGTGAATGCCTCTTGAATTACATTAGGGTTCCCTGTAGAAGAAAGGGATACAAATGAGATAAGTGAGAATTCTGGCTTCCAGCTTTCTGCTACTTGGGGAGGCACTGTTCAAAACACAACTGCAATATGTATCAAAAGACTCCTAAACTTGAAGACAAAGTCCACAGTTACAAATATATTTGTATGGGCAGAGCTTTGTGTTCCTACTACCAAAGAACCAAGCTTCCTTTAAAAATGGGCCAGTGGGAACAGACAGCTCTTCCCAAAGGAATAAACTGTGGTTCATTTCTAAAAGATTATATGTTGGCAGTGACAACTGGCGACAATGCAACATTATGCAAATATGCATCTGAAGCATACGTATTGATTGTTAGGATTATAGCCATTGAGTATCAGATTTAATAATTACTTTGTGCTATGCTGTCCTGAATAGCTAGGAGATATTTCCTGCTGCTCTCTCTGACACAGAGCAGTCAGAATCCCTGTACTGTGCCGGAAGTTGACATTGCTCTTCCAGTATTATGAAATCACTAGGAGTAAGGTCTGTTGTGGGAAGAAATACAACAAGCTCTAGAAGGAAGCTCCAGGTGAGTGTCCTGGCTGTGGCTGGTGGGGTGGCAGAGGGAAGGGGAAAATAGAAGTAGGCAAACCATATTTATTTCCTTCTGCTTAGCTATAAGGCAGGGCTGTCTCAAGTCATTTTGCTGCCCCAAGTGGGTAGTATGGGAGGACAGCCTCATGGTAACAGGTATGGTTCCCTCCACCCCTGACTTATGTTGATTTGGGGTTATGCAGTGGCAGTTAAGGTAGAAAACCACCTCCTCCTATGCCATGTCTTCAGGGTTCCAAGGATCTGGAAAGCGGTTCCATAGCCAGTTACAGGGTTGCCCACTCTGGGTTGGGAAATACCTGTAGATTTGAGGGGTAGAATCTGGGGAGGGAAGGGGTGGGGAGGGAACTCAGCAGTGTATAATGCCATAAAGTCCACTGGCCAAAGAAGCCATTGTCTCCAGGAGAACTGATCTTGGTCATCTGGACATTAGTTTTAATAGCTGAAGCTCTCCAGATGCCGCCTGGAGGTTGGCTTATGTTAATTTGGGGCTATGCAGTGGCAGCTAAGGTAGAAAAGCACCTCCTCCAGTGCCATGTTTTTTGGGTTTCAAGGGTCTGGAAAGTGGTTCCATAGCCAATTACATGGTTACCAACTCTGGGTTGGGAAATAGCTGTAGATTTGAGGGGCAGAGCCTGGAGAGGGCAGGGTTTGGGTTGGGGAGGGACCTCAGCAGGGTATAATGCCATAGAGTCCACTGGCCAAAGTGGACTTTATCTTCAGGAGAACTGATCTTGGTCATCTGGAGATCAGTTGTAATAGCTGGGAAATTTTCTGTAGGGGAAATGATGTGCTGTGGCTGGGGAACACGGTGATTTCTGGGAGATCTCCAGGCCCCACAGGGAGATTGACAACTCTAGTGACCGTTTAAGGAGTTTAGGATGCTGGAGGTGGGACTCAGGCAACACAGCCAGTGGATAGAAACAGCTTCTGACACATCATGGAGCCAACTGATTTAGGAGCGTGTGGAATGTTCAGAAAGTGTTCAGAAACTCCACTAAATTATATATGAGAGATTTGCACAGCGTAGGACTGCTGTACTTGAAACTGTGTTGCTATGGAGAGGGGGGAAGCAAGCCTGTCATACCTATTTAACTGTAACATATATATTTTGAGTTTGTATTGAATTAATAAAACTTGACACAAACAAGGTAGAACTGGAAATCCTATTTAATCTTTTTAATGCACAGACTTAATTAGCAGAATTAATTCCTAGGGACTGTTATGATTGTGAAGTGTTAAATAGTGTTTTAAAGCTAACTTCCATTTGATAGATCAAGATGGATAGCCATGTTTGTCCATAAAAGTTGTTGTTGTTCAGTCGCACAGTCGAGTCCAACTCTTCGCAACCCCATGGACAAGATCACGCCAGGCCCTCCTGTCTTCTGCCATCCTCTGAAGTTTGCTCAATTTCATGTTTGTTGCATCTATGACACTGTCTAACCATTTCATCCTTTGCTGTCCCCGTCTTCTTTGACCTTCAGTAAGAATCCAGTAGCACCTTAAAGACTAACAAAATTTGTGGGTATGAGCTTTTATGAGTTGCTGCTCATAGATATCTGAAGATTCTACTGGGTTCTTACTCTTTTCTGCTTTTTCACTTGATGTTGGTTATACTGGTGAGTTCCTAACCGCTTTGTCAATTATTTAATGTCTTTTGGAAGCAGGAATTGAGAACATCATACTTCTGTATGACTAAGCCTCCTTTGGCACTGTATGTAAGAATATTGCCTAAATTGAACCCCAGCACTAAAGGGATTTGATCTTTGCTTGGGCTGCATTTGTTTGTCAGAAATCCCCATTTGAGCTTGCAGACTGCTAAAAAAGGATGGTAAAACTGGAGCCAAGCTTAGAGATGAATGAGAACAACATCCAAATTGTAATTATGAATAGTCTCTTGTTTGGGAAGCTGTTAGTTGCTTGTTTGGTGTCTGAACTTCTGTTTCAAATAGAAGGACAGAGATCCTGTTACTGCTTATAAATAACAGGGAAAACAAATCTGTTTAAGCAAATCACTGATATTTTATTTAAAAACACACTCTTTACAAGAGGAAAGAAAAACAGACAGTATGGGAAGAAAGTACATTGTTTAACTATTTCTGGGTTGTTGTTTTTTTTAATCCTGCTTCACTCTGAAGGGCTCAAAGCAACTAGAAACTCTCATTACATAAACACAAATATTAAAATGAAATTTTAAAAACCGAGTCTATCAAGCCCAGAAAAAAACTAAATATACCCCCCACACACACAACATTTCCCTTCTAAAAAAAGTATAACCATCCACATTAACAGCAATAAAAAAACAATCCTCAGGCTGGCTATTCAAGAGGGCTGCACAGAGAAAGGCCTGACTTTTAGTGGAGGCCAGATGGGCCAACTGGGTAGAAGTAAGGTTGCCAGCTGGACAGGAGAAACATCTGCTGTCCCTTTCATAAAAGTTTAATGAGTGGTAATCAGCAGTTGAAGCTTTTCATGGAATGAAGTTCAATAACATTACCTGTTAATTGCTTGCAAAGTTATATTGAATTTTTAAAAAATGGCAACTATTAAATACCAGGTTCTGGACACATTTGCAGTGAAACTACTTTATTACGTGATTTCAGGAACACTACAAGACAAACTCCAGGGCAGCTGCCCTGTTTTTAAGCATGCAATCACCACACCTCAAACACACCCCACTCCCAATGATAGGCTATCTACATAACACTGTTACTCTATTGGTCTACTCCTGGCTCCTAGTAAGCTATTGTTCAGGGGAAACAAGCTCAATCTGATCCTGATACTATTTCACGGACTACTTGGGCTCAGTACACAACACCCCTCCCCCCTAAGTTCCAAAGCACCGTAACACACTAAGTCTCAGGTATGCTGGTTTGCATCATTCTCTAGTTGAACGTCGCGACTCTATCAAAGGGTCGCGGTCTCTGGGCCTTGGTCTGCTGTTGCTGGTGCAGTGTTAGTGAAAGGCTGTGGGACTAGCGTAGCTGCTTAATCAGGTGTTTCGTCTCCTTGGCGGTCTGGCTGTGCAGTGTTGGATAGGGACTCCCTCACTGTCTCAGGTTCCTGTGGTCGCGGCGGTCCTGCATTGCTGTCTTCTGCAACTGCTGTTGGTGACTCCAGCTCTACTGGGAGGAGATGGTGGTGGAGCTGGTCTATGTGTCTACGCAGGACCTGACCAGTTGATACCTCATATGATGAGAGCCAGTTTGGTGTAGTGGT
Organism: Gekko japonicus; assembly: GCF_001447785.1. Taxonomy (NCBI): domain Eukaryota; kingdom Metazoa; phylum Chordata; class Lepidosauria; order Squamata; family Gekkonidae; genus Gekko; species Gekko japonicus. Next base: position 1,109,494 of record NW_015164194.1, read on the forward strand.
TAAGTGTGCAGACTCTAATTGGGAGAACTGGGTTTGATTCCCCACTCGTCCACTTGCACCTGCTGATGTGACCTTGGGTCAGTCACAAGCTCTGGCATAGCTGTTCCTGAAAGAGCAGTTTGTGTCAGAGTTCTCCCAGCCCCACCCACCTGACAAGGTGTCTGTTGTGGGGAGGGGAAGGGAAAGGAGTTTGTAAGCCGCTCTGAGACTCCAAGTGAAGGGCGGGGTATAAATGCAATCTCTTCTTCTCTTCTTCTGATATGACAAGGGGCCGGTAACTCGGATGACCTTGACGGGAACCCACGCAGGGCCACTGGAGAAGCTTCTTGCGTAGACAGAGTTGCCAGGGAAAAATCCTCTGGGCGCTTTTTGGCTCTCCGGCAATAGTGGAAGTACCTTGGTACCTGCCAAAGAGGCCAAGACATGACTGACTACCGGGACCGGGTAGGAGTGGTCCTGCAGCGCTTTGTTGATGGTGCATTTGTAGTCTGTGCAAATGTGGACGTCCCCATTGGGTTTAATGGGCGTCACAATTGGGGTTTCCCAGAGTGCATGCAGAACTGGCTCCAAAACCCCTTGGCCCACTAACCGATCCAGCTCCTCGTCTATTTTTGGCTTCAGCATGAACAGAACGCACCTGGCCTTCAGCTGTATGGGCTGCACCTCTGGGCTGAGCTGGAGTGAAATGGGGGATCTGGTATAGCGACCAAGCGTCTCTTCAAAGATGGCTAGGAACTCGTCGCACACTCGTTGAAAGTCTTTTGTGGCTAAGTAGTGCATCCCAGTTACTTGGAACCCCAGGGGCACAAACCAGGCTAGTCCTAAGAGACTCATACGACTGCCTCCCACCACCAGCAAGTCCAAAAGTCCATCAAAATTCCAGTACTGCACCCAGAACTTGACCACCCCCTCACAGCCACCTCGTTCTGTTGGAGGTCCCTAGGGTGAAACCAACTGATTTAAGGTGAGCCCCCCCGCCTTGGGCAGAGTCTCTTAAAAGTGTCCTCCGAGATTATGGAGATGGAGGACCCCATGTCTAGCTCCATTTTGCAGGAGTTTCCTTCAATCAAGACAGTCCCCATAATTTTATCGGGGGTGTCCTGGGGCAAGTTCAGTGCCTGTTGCTGCTGGACGGTGGTGGTGTGTAGTTCTGCTGTGTGCGTAGATGCTGGAGTTGCTGTCGGTCACCTCTGGTTTCCCTTGGAATGGCAGGCTTGGGCAATGTGGCCAACCTTTCCATAGTTCTGACATGTGGCATCCCGGAAACGGTAGGATCTCCTCTCATGGGGCTCCCTGTAGCTGGCACATAGCGTCAATGTGTCAGTCTCAATGGCGCATGATGAAGCAGATAGGCGAGCGCCGATGTGGGCTGAATGCTGTAGTTGCAGGACCTCTTCTTCTTCCTTGGAGGTGTCCATGTGGTGGGCCGCAGTGGGTAGTCTTCTCGAAGATGGCAGACTTTGTGCCTGCCTGACCTCTGCCTGACCTCTGCAGTGAACTGGTCAGCGGCTTCCGCAACAAGGTGTCATGGGCATGGATGAGGGAGAGCTGCCAGAGCTGCCAGACCTTGCAGAAACTGCAGCTGACCCCTCTGAAGCAGCAGAGGAGGATAGCTGGCAGTTGCCTGTATCAGCATTCTTCACACCTGGCACAGATAAGGGGGAAGAATTGCAAGCTGACCCTGGCTTGGCTTTGGACTTTGCACTGTCTTCCTGGCTCCTGAGCTTGGCCTGTTCTGGACTCCCTTTGACTGGCACCCCTGTCTGTGACACAAAGACTAATTCCATGGCCTCCTTGAATTTGGGGTCTTGCTTGGTGAGGAGCTTTCGTTGGATCCACTCATCCCACAGTCCACACACTAGCTGGTCGTGGAGCACTTCCTCAAGGTCGTGGAAGTTACAATGTCTGGCAACCCATTGGAGGACCATAACATGTGCTGTGATCAACTCACCCGCGGCCTGGTTCCTGGTGTGGAAAAAGGGAGGTAGTGAAGTTAAGAGATATGCAAAGTGAAACATTCACACTGTACCTCACCAGGAAATTCAAGAAAACATAACCAAGAAGTACTTTGGTCAAAGAAAATGAATGAAATTTATTTATTTATTTATTTATTTATTTATTTCGATTTCTTAACTGCCCTTCCCTGCTTACGTGGGGCTCAGGGCAGTTTACGACAACATAAATTCAGTACAATTCTAAAACCAATTAAAACTACACAATTCAATATTAAAACATTTAGCATAAATATTTAAATACAAAATGGCGTATCCAGCATTCAGATTTTCATAGTGGGGAGGGGAGAGGAGGGGAGCGTGCCAGGTAGATGTAAGAGAACCATTGCTGGCCTCAGTCGTTGGCCTTGCGGAACATCTCTGCTTTGCATGGGCATGGATGTCATTTGGCAGAGAGTTCCACCAGGCTGGGGCCAAGGCTGAGAAAGCCCTGGCCCTGGTCGAGGCCAGCCAGATATCTTAAGTATTGCTGTCTGTCATGAAACTGATTTAGGTTGAATTAAACATAAACCTACTAAAAACTGCAAGATGAAAATAGAATTAAAAATAAGGAAGTACAGTATGTGGGTAAACCACATAGATCCAAAGGGCCAAACTCCTTGAAAGCTTTCCTTCTTCAGAGAACAGTCCTTATTACAAGTGCTTGTTAAGTGCTGTCAAGTCTCTTATGGTGACCTTATGAATTAATTGTCTCCAAAGCTTTAACAGCCTTGCTCAGGTTTTGCAAACTGAGAGCCGTGTTTTTCTTGATTGAGTCAATCCATTACATTTCGGGTCTTCCTCTTTTCTTGCTGTCTTCAAATTTTCCTAGTAATGTCTTTTCCATTGAGTCATCTCCTCATAATGTGACCAAAGTATGATGGCCTCAGTTTAGTCATTTTAACTTCTAGGGAGAATTTAGGCTTGATTTGTCTAGAGCCCACTTGTTTGTCTTTTTGGCAGTTCATGGTATCCATAAAACTCTCTTCCAACATCACATTTCAAGTGAATCAACTTTCTTCCTGTCAACGTTCTTTGCTGTCCAACTATCACTCCCATACACAGTACAAACAAATACAAACACAAATACAATACCTTTATTGGCATAAGAGATAAAAATACGTGCAGCATAGAGCCTCAGGATAGCCAGGGGGGTGGGGGTAGCACATTCCGAGTTGCCTTAATATGAGCCTCTCCTCCTAGATACCTCATAAAAGAAATTTGCTCCAGGTTCAAGAATTTCTATATTATGAGAAGACAATAAAGAAATATTTTTATACTCATCAGATTGGCCCAAAAGGGGGTCCATCACAGGTTCAATATAAGCAACATGGATGTCATAGTGGAATTTACAGTACAGAAGCACATGTCCAATAGATTCAATTTCCCCCATCCCACATGGGCACAATCTATCTTTATAAAGAATTTTCTTGAACCTTCCCGATAAAACAGCTGAGGGCAGGACGTCGAACAGAGCTAGCATGAAAGCCCTACGAAGATGGGGCTGAATCAGTCTTGCCAGATATCCTGAAGAAATGTGACTGAAAGAGAGTCCCATACTCAAGGGAGAGCAATGTCTGTGCGCAAGTCTTCTCAGAACTTGCGCCTCTATATCAAGGAGTCTTTGTTTGAGTAAGGAAAAAGCCCTCTGCTCAGACAGATTGGATTGCAAGACTTCCTCCTTCAGCTAGTCATTAATTAATTATCTGGACGTATATGTGCTGCCAAAGGAGTGACACCTAGAGGGGGAGCCTTCCAAGATGGTGACTGATGTAGATGCCAGACGCTGAGCTCCGTGTTTTAATTAAGAATCTTTTCTAGCTCTTTCATGGCTGCTCTTCATTCTTGGTTGCAGTCCCCCTTGTGGTAGGTGATGGAACCAAGGAATAGAAAATATTTAACAATTCTGATTTCATCATCACTGACCTTTAAGTTGTGTAATTTCCAGTTGTCATTACTTTTATCTTTTTGATGTTCAGCTGTAATCCTCTTTTGGCACTTTCTGCTATAGCCTACATCAGCGGTTGTTTAAAGTCTTCACTATATTCTACCATTACAGTGGTGTCATTTGCATATCTCAGGTTTTTAATGTTCCTTCCACCAATTTTCACTCTACCTCCATCTAAATCTAATCCATCTTTCCTTATGATATGTTTTGCATATAGATTGAAGAGCCAGGGAGATAAAGTACATCCTTGTCTGACATCTTTGCCGGTGGGGAACCATTCTGTTTCTCCATATTCTGTCCTAACAGTAGCCTCTTGTCCAGAGCACAGGTTGCTCATCAAAACAATCAGATGTTATGGTACAGCCATTTCTTGCAAATCCAGTCGTAGATTTTCATTTTCCATACAGTCTATGAAACACAAGCTGATTTTCTTCCAAATTCTCTTGTGCGTTCCAGTAACTAATGTAAATTTGCAATCAGATCTCCAGTGCCTCTTTTTTTCTGACTCCAGCTTGAACATCTGGCATTTCTCATTCTATATGTGGTAACAGTCTTTGTTGTAAGATTTTGAGCATCACTTTACTTGCATTAATGTGATGGTCTGATAGTTGCTGCAGTCTTTAACATTTCCTTTGTCAGAATTAGAATGTAGATTGATCTTTTCCAGTCTGTAGGCCATTGTTTTGTTTTCTACATTTGTTGGCATTTCCTTGTTAAGATTTTGATGGATACAATTTCTGTGGCTTGGAATAGCTCTACTGATATTCTGCCTACTCCTGGTGATTTGTTTCTTCCAATTGCCTTCAGTTTACCTTTCACTTCACTTTCTAAAACTGTAGGTGTACAGGAATTAGCCTACCCAGGCCAGTCCAGGGATGGGAGGGAATCCTGTACTTTTCAGTACATTAAACAACAAACCACGAGACAGTCTGTACCATCTCTGGTCTTCACAACAATTTGCCACCAGAACTTCTTTTCACTAGTCCCTGCCTTTCCTAAGGGAGAGATTCCAAACCTTAGTTAGCATCTGGGATTTAACACAGTAGCAACTCTATCCAGAGATGCACACTCTTACCAAGGTAGCATATGTGGTCAGGGTTAGGCACAAGACTTAGGCTTGGAATTCAGTTACAACACCAAAGACACTTTAGCAATAAGAAGGATCTTTATTCAGTACAGAGCTTAGCATAGACTACCAGAGATTACAAAAATAACAAAGGCTAGGGCTGTTTGCCTTAACTACACATTGAAGATTCATAGTTACCACATCAGGAACATCCACAGTCCAGAATAGTCCAAGGGATTTTGAATGGAAATCCCATTTTGCACAGCCATGTGCTCCAGTTCACAAAGCAACTCTTTGTCTCTCAACAGGCAGCATTTCAGGTGCAATAAAACAGACAATGACAAGAGGAGAGAGCACAGCAAAAAGCAAGAGAGCTCACTGCCATAGGGATCAAACAATTGTACCCCAATTCCAGTCACAAATTAGATGTGGCCATCAGCCAATTGCGAGTGGGCATGGGTGTGCCCAATTGTTGGTTGCCATGGTTGCTAACATCAGGTTTCTGGGATTGGCTGGAAGGTTGGAGACCCTGTCTGCAGTCATCTTACCCAAACTCCAGTTACTTCATTGTGTACGTGACTGGTCGCAAGTGGGCCAGAAAGTGTAGCCATGAGGTCTGGCGTTTGGCATAAAAGTGTGAAAGAATGTGGGTTTATGGCATGGCTATTGAGACCATGTGGCCTCACTATTTGGCTTGCAACAGGAAATAAGACACAGCATGTTATCATAATGTAATCACAGGAGAAGGCATGTGGATATAGAAAGCAGAAAGCAATTTTTCTATACAGTAGGTTCTTCAAAAGATTCTTCTTTGAATGAATCCATCATAAGGTTTTCAAGGTAAGGGATGATTAGAAGTGGTTTACCATTTCCTTTTTCTGCACAGTACTAATCAGGGTTAGCTGACGTGGCACTGCTGTTATCTACAAAAGATCCTCTGCTGGTGTCACCTTCCATTACTACTGTTGTCCAGAAGCCAACTTTCAAGAATTCCTTCACTGTCCATTCTCTTCTGCTTATGTGGATGTTGGTTCCTGAAGGGGGTGGGTGCAGTTCTATCTTGCTGTCGTTCGTGATCTCAAAACTTCAGCTTCCTTTTAATCACTTAATTGCATGAAAGAACAGCCAGTGAATGATAACAGCTGCAGATTCATTCTCTGATGCCAAAAATGATTATTGGTTACATGCTTAGGATGTGATGCATATCCATTTAAATAAATCTGATTAAATATGTCTACTCTAAAAGTTTAATGAGTTCTGGATTCAGGAAAATCTGTTTAGTGTCAGTGTGACTCTGATCCGTGGGTTAAGATATCTGCAGATGGGGACCACATGTCGCTATTAGGTATAAAGATTTTATTACATCTATTTTTATTTCTTAATCTTTTGGATGATCTGATTTTTAAGGTATAATCACAGTATGATGTAGGGCTGATAACTCTGGCTTGGGAAATTTCTTGGAGATTTGTGGGTGGTGTTTGCAGATGACTGTACATTGTAAGCTGGCCCCTAGGGCTGCTGAATCTTAAGATGGTCCCTGTAATTGTCCCTTTAATATCAGTTTGATCTGTAGCAATTATCAGGTGATATTTAACTCCATGACATGAAAAGCTTCAGCTGCCCATTTCCACATAATAAACCTCTGTTAAAAGGACAGGGCGCTTTTTCCTGGCCAACTGGCAACCTTACTTAGTTTACAAGGAGTGTTTGGAGCAGAGACAAGATACAGCCTCCTCGTAGGAATAGAGCTCAATGATGCTTTTAAACACCGCCCCCCCCCAGAAAACCCCCCACAGTCTGGTGTATTTCCTATAGGGCACCTTCAGGTTATCACAATTACTATTTATTGCTGCTGTAGCTTAATATCTTATTACTGTCTGCTGGTCTTACTTTGACTGTTTTATTTTCTGATGCTTATTGATTGTCCTCCTTTTAAGATTTATTCTACTACAGGAATTGTAACTGAATTCTTGGGGATTTGTAAACTGGTTGAGGAACTTTTCAGTTAAAAGTGCAAGATCAGGGGGCTTGATGAGCCTCCTTGGTCAGGGAATGCTGTGATCTGGTACTTGAGTTGCAAAAGCCCAGTACTGTGGGCCCTTCAACTTCTGTTATTGCCAGTGCGCATTTTCAGAGACTTTTCCTTTGGCAGAAGGACATAGGGTTGCCAGATCCAGGTTGGGGAAACTGCTGGAGATTTGGGGATGGAGCCTGGGGAGGACAGGGATCTCAGTGGGGTATAGGGTTGCCAAGTCCCCGCTGTATGCACAGCGGGGGACTCCAGCTGTGTTCCGGGAGCGCGCGCACTGCAACCACGTCACCCGGAAGTGATGCGGCCACGCCGGGCATGCCGGGGGTGGGGCCGCGGTAATCCGAGGGGAAAATATAGTTTCCCCTCGGATGACTGCGGCCCCACCCCTGGCGTGCCCGGCATGGCTGCGTCACTTCTGGGTGACGTGCTTACGCCGGGCACATCATGTGCTTTGGGGGTGGGGTTCCCCCTGGGGCCCGATCCACTGGTGGCGGGGAACAGGCCTCTGGGGTGGGGTTTTCCCCACCCCTGGGGCGACTTGGCAAGCCTAGTAGGGTACAACACCATAGAGTCCACCCTCTGAGTCTAATGTATCCATTTTCTTCAGGGGAACTGATCTCTGTAGTCTAGAGGTGAGTTGTAATTCCATGGGATCCTCAGGTCCCACCTGGAGGTTAGCATCCCTAAACATTGCTGGATCCAAACATGTGTTTTAATGTTGAATTCAAATCCTGAGACATAAATTATTCCAATAAAATTTATAGATAGATATTATTTATTTACTTATTTATTTATTTTAAAATGTATACCCTGCCCTACCCCGCCGGAGCAGGCTCAGGGCAGCTTACACAGGATAAAATACACAGTAACAATCAAAGGTTCATAAACATTTAAGAACAATTCATTAAAACAATACAATATTAAAGTGCTAGCTTTGTTGTTTGATGTTGTAACTATGGCATTACCACGTGAGTGCATTTCATAGTTGTTTAAGCTGCAACTTTCTCCTTCAGCATTTTTGAATGATTAATTTAAATTTTTACATGATGTATCTAGAAGGACTGCTGTCCTATTAAAGTAGGCTTGTATCTTCCATTGCCTGTTGATATGTATAAACAAAGAGTGTAACTGACACAATCCTAGTGCCTTCACAGTTGTGCTGTTCATAGTATTGCACCATGTTTCAAACAAAAGTGGGCTGCAACTAGGGCTGCCAACTTCTAGGTGAGGCCTGATGTCTCCCAGAATTGCAAGCAATTTCCAGACTACAGACATCAGATCCTCTGAAGAAAACAGCAGCTTTCAAGGGTAGACTAGCAGTAAAGCCCGTTGTGAAAGCAATACAACGGGATCTAGAAAGAGGCTCTGGGGCAGTGCTCTGGCTTTGGGCAAACAGTGTCAATTTGCTGTGGTGACCTCAGCAGGGTATAATGACAGAGTCCACTGTTTTCTCCAGAGGAACTGATCTCTGCTACCTGAAGAGCAGTTGTAATTGTGAGTGATCTGTAGCCCTCACCTGGAGATTGGCAGCAATTGTTACCCAGGACAAAATGGCTGGTTTGGAGGGTGTAGTCTATGGCAGTGTACCTGTCTGAGGTCCCACCCCTCCTCAAACCTCACCCTCTTCAGGCTCCATCCCTCAAATCTCCAGGAATTTCCCATCTGGAGTTGGCAACCCTATCAGGACTGGCCCCAATGTGTTTTCTCCCAAAGGCCAAAGTAGGTGACAGGACCAAGCTTAGTTGCCTACCAACAGGCACTGAGGGGAAAGTAGGATTGCCAGCTCTAAGGAGGGAAATACCTGGAGGTTTGGGGGGTGGATTCTGTAGAGGGCAGGGCGACGGAGGCATCGGCCTTCTGTCGCCCGCCTTTCATAGGGTCTACCCTCCTAAAGCAGTCATTTTCTCTAGGGGAACTGATCTCTGTCATCTGGAGATCAATTGTAACAGTGGGAGATCTCCAGGTCCCACCTGGAGATTGGCAACCCTAGGGGGAAGTCAGCTGCACAGCAGGGGGTTGAAGAGAATGGTTTGATGGCTGCTGGGCCAAGATTGGCAACAATAGTTCCCCAGGAGCCCCATCGTAAATGCACCAAACAATTCCTAAAGATTTTCCAAAACACTACTCTGTTGATAAATTGCAACACTTTGAATTAGCACCAAAGCTTTAAGAGCTCTCCAGCTGTCACCTGGAGACTGGCAACAGCTTGTCTGGAGTGTGGGCAGTATGGCATTGTATCTGTCTGAGGTCCCCCTCTTCCTCCTCCTCCTCAGACCCCACCCTCAGCAGGCTTCAACCCTATGTCCTTTCCTGGCAACCATCAGCCAACCTTTATCTGCCTGTCTGTCTTAAGTTTTACATCCCCCCCCCCCCCGCCTCTGCCTAGGGAAAGGGCAGTCTTTCCCTGCAGTGGGAACCAAAGCAGCTGACATCATTCTCCTCTCCCCCGTATGATCCGCACAACTACCCTATGAGGTATGTTATGGTTGAAAGTGTGTGAATGGTCCATAGTCCCCCAGGCAGCTTTTAAAACATGAACCTGGGACCTGCACACCATCTGTGGCAGTAATGGGGTGACTGCTGGCACCTTTTCCTATCCTTTTTTGCCTTGAGGTATTCTGCTTGTGGTGTGATCTGTCTTCTTTGTGGTGTGGCGTGATTGTGTTATTGGGTTTTGTTTCTTTTAAAGGGGAAGTGATGTGTTGTGAGTGAGGACATATGTTACCTCAGAATACAGTAGTTCCCATATGCAACTGAAAATTCCAACTGCCTTGCGTGGGGGGGGGAGTTTGAGGTGTGTAATGGAGTGAAGTCCAAAAGACCTTGAAACGCTGGGCGGGACTGCACAAAGCAGCCAGTCAACCCAGCCAGTGTCTTCTGAGTGGCAGGTTTTCCGGTCAAACACTAAAGGCGGGCATTTTAGAACGTTGGTCCCCGGTACTGCTTTATTATAAGGGAGAGATTCTATGGGATTATATCCTGCTGAGGTTCCTTCCCTCCCTAAACCCTTCCCTCCAGGTTCCACCCCAAAATCTTCAGGTATTTCCCAGCCTAGAGTTTGCAACCCTGCTTAAGCTCTCTACTAGACTGTTAGTGTCTAGCTGTTACATCCCATTGCGGCTGTGAAAGTATAAACTTGGGCCTAGTGGCAATGTAAACAATTAATCCTCTTCCCTAATACACTTCAGTCGCTGTTCCTAGCAGGACAGGCAAGGCAGTGAGACAGGGAGAAAGGAATGCAGATGGGCATGCCATGTTTGTTTTTTTCTACACTGTTGGGGGGAGCACAGGGAATTTTGTGGAAAAGTTTACCAGAATAGATCAGACCTCGAGGTATATTTAGCTTTATATTATAATAGTAATGTTATTCAGTTTCTGTAGCTTAGTTTGTAGAGGACAAGTGAAACTAGGGCCACAGGCCTCTTTACAATGTATTCCATAGATCAAATCATTAAGTGCTTACTGGGAAAGCCTGGGGTATATCAGTACAAAAACGTATGCCATCTTTGTGTATGTGTCCCCCCCCCAACAAATGATTTATTTCTTTCAGTGTATATTAAAGTGTGATTAAATTAGGTAAATTAGGTTTACCTAAGGTTTAAGTAATTCAAAGTGGCAGCATTTTAACAGATGTTATTACTCTGAAGAAATCACTATGTGCTTAAAAGGTGCAAGCACTGCATGTTCTTAGTGGAGAAATATTGGCTGCGATGGAAGAGCAAGTTCATAAGGCACAGTCTAGAGTACAAATGTTCCTGAAGAGATATACTTGGATCTAGAGTTCTCAAAATCCATAAAACGTCTAACAACATTTTGAGCTTTAGCTCAGGAATTTAGTAGTATGTTAATGTGGGAAGACTTAGGAAAAGCCACTGTTACCATAGCTTGCAACTATTTTCATTTCCTTTCCCGTTTCACTACAGTTTCTTTGTTGCCACGACATCTAGTATCATGAGCAAAGTGGATTATGGTTAGGAATTTTACACAACAGGGGCAGATTGCTCAAAATAACTATGTTGGTGATGGAAAACACTGCTGTGCAAGACCCTCAAGGGAGAAGGAAATGGGAATGACATAGTTGGACAATGTGCAGGCTCTAGGGCTGGCTGCACAGGTCACTGGATATCATACTGTCATTATCACTCTCATCTCCTGTAGTTTCTTGTCCTCAGAGGAAAATCTAGGAGGTGAATAAAAGCACACTGACTAATAATGGCTTGGATCTAACTAAGCATATGTAGCTTTGGGGGGTGTAGAGGAAAGGGAGAGGTGAGAAGGCCACACACCATGAGTGAAAATCCTCCCACCTGCAGAATCTTTCTACCAAGCTTAAAGGATTATCAATACTGTTGGAGAAGCGACAGCCCGCTAAGAGTTGAATTACTGTGGCTGCGGTCACACGGAGCATTAGCCACGCTACAGAGACGGAAGATAGGTGGATTTTCCGGGCGTGATCACAGCGCCACATCTGGGAAGCATAGAGCTCCCGTGGTGAACCCGAGGCTTCCTGCCGAAGATGCGGGGTAAAAAACTAGTACCTCCGAGGTACTAGTTTCTGGAAACTGCGGGGCAAGGGCGGGCGCCTGATCGCATTTCCGGTGGTAGGTCATGGCATCCGGCGCCTGCCCATGTCCTGTCGCTAAAAGGTTTTTTTCCCCCAAGTCTCCACGGGATGCGCACAAGCACTCAACGGCACATGCGCACACTTCGTTTAAAAACAAAAAACACAGCCCCCTCCTCTTTTCCCTACCCCCCCACTCCTGGCTTGGCCTGCTCGAGAGGGACTCTCTGCACCAGGCGGCAGAGGGGGAAGTTCAGGGGGGGTGTGGCAGGAGGGCGGCCCGGCTGAAGCTCCTCCTCCACGGGACCTCTACGGGACCGGACGGAGGGCACAGTTTGCATTCCTCTGCAGCCCTGGAAGGGGTTAAACCCACGGAGCCTTTTGCTAGAGAGGCTGCTTCTTTGCTGCACCGCAGGATTGTCTTGTGATCGGAACCTCCCCCCTAACCACGGGACCTCTACGGGACGTCTGATCGCGCAGCCACGCGTTATTTTGGTCCGGGGCAAACAGCCACACTTCCCCCCCACATTTTCCTGCCCGTGTGACCGTAGCCTGTAAATACTGCTGATAGAGTACTTTAGTCTACTTGTATCCTAGGGGGAGCTATGGAGCATTCTCTAGTGTTTAGGGTTTATTGACTGTTTTTCTGTTGTAATTCAGCCTACCTCTTGTTTTCTTTCTGCTATGTAGTAGTATGTATTAGTGCTTGTGCTTTGAAGGCCTCACTGTTCTGTTGGTGGCCAGCAGTCAGTTTATTGTCTTTTTGCAAAATCCTGTTGCAGTAAATTCATTTAAAGCAAATTCCAAAGTGTGGATTGGATTATTCCTGAACTCTGCCAACAAATATTGCAAGACTGACTGTAGGCCAAAACTGAGAGAATACTAGAGAAAGATTACAGTGGTAATTTAGAATAGAACTAACCTAGAGGTTGTCATTCCGAACTAAACATCATTTGCAATAAAACAGTAGCTAGTTAATTTTTGGATATCTGTAACAATATGAAGTTGAAACTGATTTTCTGCTGTTAACCATCCAGTCTGAGAGCCTGGCAAGTGATAGTTTAAGAATCCTTTAAACATTTTGTTGACTATTCCGTGTATATTAATTGGCAGCATTGTATTTATTCTAGTACCATAAAATTAAAAATCTGTGATCAAAATAAACTGTAGAAGTGGAGTTTAAAAGAAATAATTTTTTTTTTTTAATCAAAGGATGGGTGAGTGTGATAAGGCTAGGGTTGCCAGGTCCCCCCAGGGGCGGGGAAACCCCCACTCGAGAGGCCCGTTCCCTGGAGGCCCAGATCAGGCCACCGGGGGAAACCCCACCCCCAAAGTGTGTGACATGCGCGGCGTGAAGACACCACCAAGAGGTGACGTCATCACGTCGGGCAGGTTACCGGGGGACGCTCTATCGTTCGAGGGAAAACTCTATGGTTTTCCCTCAAATGATTGTGGCCCCGCCTCCAATGTGCCTGACGTGATGACGTCACTTCTGGGTGCTGTCATCGTGGTGCACGAATTTTGCCCGTGCGCCAGAAGACTCCCGGGGAGGAACAGGACTCCCCCTGCTATTTCGTAAGTTTGACTTGGGAACCTTAGATAAGGCAAAGGAACAGCGTGAAGGCTGTCTGCACTGACAAAAGGCACATGGTTAGCAGAAGCTGGTGCAATAGCCAATTACTTTTTTGTTTCTGTGAAATAAATGCCCCCTGAATCATAATGGCATAGCACATAGCAAAATCTGCAGAAATAGTACCTTCAGTGTCCTTCAGAAAGGGCACTCTGAACAAAAGGCAAATCCTGACAAATGGTGCGCAGTAGCACAGAGAAAACAGCAAGTCTAAAATGTTTGTTTAAATAAGTGTAGGATTGCTTCTTCATTGCTGTGCTTTTCAGTAGTTCCTGCTGCTCTTGGTCTGGATGCTTTATTTCTCTGGCTTTGGTTTGCAAAGGAATTAGCAGTTCCCTCAGCCAAGTTCTAGGCCTTTTCTCTCCTGCTGCAGGCCAGACTGACTCAGTCAGGGCTGAGGGAAAGAGTTTGAAACCATATCTTTAACCACAGCTCAACTAACAGCTTGACAAACCCGTTCTTTATAATATCTTCTTAAGGGGAAATTCTGACATGCCATTTCTCCCTGATTGGGCAATTTCTCACTGTTTGGGCCAATCACATACTTGCAAAAGAATTAGCAGTTCCCTCAGTCAAGCTCTAAGTCCTAACGTCTAAACTTTTAAATATAAATAAAATAATATGTTAAATTATCAGATCATCTTTACTGTAAAAATGAACTATTCCTCCATTTAATTGCAGCCCTATTAGATAGTTTCTTTAATTAAACACTATGTTCAGTTTTAGAAAATGAATTAACAGCCAGTGCTACCAATGAAGAAGAGGAGGAAGGAGAACAGTTTGATTTCGATAGTGGGGATGAAATACCAGAAGCTGACAGACAAACCATTTTGCCATCTATTTATGGTTCTAGGATTAATGCTGATCAAGAACAGCTGAATTCTTCAGGTAGGTTTCTCTGTGAGAACATTGCTTGTTTGTTTATGAACGGGTCATTTGGGGCCGGAGTGCGTTGGAGTGCTGCTCCAGCAGCCCAGGAGCTGGCACAAATGGTGGCGGTGGCAAGCCCCGTCCCAGCTCCCTCCGCCAAAGTGCTGCGGCCCAGGGGAGGCCTAAAGAGGCCTGTCTCCGGCCTCCCGGGGCCTGCACTGAGGCCCAGAGGAGGCCTGAGGAGGCCCATTGCCAGCCTCCCGGTGCCCGCACTGGAGCGCTACGGCCTGAGGAAGGCCTTGATCACGGTAAGTGAGGGATCCGCGGGGGTGGTGGTGGTGGAAGAGCCTTCCTCCCTCTCCCCATCTCTGTCCTCTTTCTTTTCCTCCTTTCCTTTTCTTTCTCTCTCTCT
>NW_015164194.1:1124104-1130874 GCF_001447785.1 Gekko japonicus
CCTTTTCTTTCTTTCCCTCCTTCTCTTCTCTCTTTCCCTCCTTTCTTTCTTTCTCTTTCTTTCCCTCTTTCCTTCTCTCTTTTTATCCCCTCTTTTTATCCCCTCTTTCCTTTCTTTTTTCCTCCCCTTTTTTCATTCTTTCATTCCTTCTTTCCTTCTCTCTACTCTCTCTCTCTTTTCTTCCCTCTTTCCTCCAACTCTAGTGAGAAACTTTAAACCCCTTCTCTCTTCGCCCCCCCCCCGCAGGCCGGCTGGGGAAGGGAAGTGGCGGGGTTTGAGAAGCGGGTTTTGAAGATGCCTCCCCCCCTTTTGCTTCCCCATCTGACATCACTTCCGGAGATGTCAGGGGGTGTGGCATATGCTAATGAACTATTATGCTCCTGCAGCTCTTTTTCTACGAAATGACCCCTGTTTATGAATATGTCTCCTATAAAATGAATATTCTGGATCCCTGTGCAGATGTTCATTTTGGACAGGAAAGTGTGTATGTAAGGCTGCCAACTCTGGGTTGGGAAATTCCTGGAGATTTGGAAGTGGAGCTTGGGGAAGTTGGGGTTTGGGGAACAAAGGGGTCTCAGTGGAGTATGAGGCCATAGAATCTGCTCTCTACAACTGCCATTTCCTCCACGGGATCTGATCTCTGTAGTCTGGAGATGAGTTGTAATTCTGGGAGTTCTCCAGGCCCTGTCTGAAGGCTGGCAACCCTGTGTGCCTGAGAGTAGAGTGGTGAGATTGTTGTAGCCTGCTATGGCTATTATGTTTTCAAGGTACTGTTTACATGGTACCGTTTACATTGGGAGCCTGTGTATAAAAGAAACCTATAGACTAGAACAACAGTGGATGATGCCCAGCTGATGATAAAAAAATAATTTAAGAAGGCATCCCCATGTCGTCTCTTATGTATTAAATGCCTTTAAATGAATTTAATGGTTATTCTACATAAAAGTAACAGCTGTATTGTTTAATTCATGTCAGCAAATGAGTTAGAAGAACTATCACATTGTGAATGCCCTGCCCCCATCATTTATACAAATCTAAGGCTAAAGACGCTGGGACTCTTTTCAGTTTAGAAAAAAAAGATGACTGAGGAGGAACATGATAGAGGTTTATAAAATTACAAGAGGGAACCTGCAAGGACTTGCGGGAGGCATCTCATTTCTGCCTCGCTCACTATTATCTCTTTCCTTTTCCCAAAAGCCCCCACAGCCTCTTGCCTTTTCCTGATTCCTTTCCTTTCCACCCAACAACCAACCTACATTTATCTGCCCCTCTCTCTTCAACTTTCCCTTCCCCATGGCAGCTCACACCTAGGAAAACAGGCCAAGTTGTGTGGTCCCGGCCATTGGACAGGCCTACTTGCATGGTAGGGAGCCCTCAAGGACTCGGGGGGGACGACGACTCACTTTTCCCTGTTTTCCCCTCCCCACATTATTTCCCTTTTCTCTTCTCCTGACAACTTCTATATCCTCTCCCCTTTTCCTGCCTCATTCTCTCCTTCCCAGTCATTCACCAACCTACCTTTTATTTGTCTCCCACCTTCGGCTATATTTATTATTTATTTACTTCATTTATACCCCTACTTTCTCCCCAATAGAATCAAAGCCGCTTATATCATTCTCCTCTCCTCTTTTTTATCGTCACAACAACCGTGTCAGGTAGGATAGGATTGAAAATATGTGACTGGCACAACATCACCTAGTGACCTTCCGTGGCAGACTTGAATCTTCCAGACCTAGGTACTCTGAAGCACTAACTGCTCCATCATACTGGCTTTCATAGGGTGGCTTCTGTTGAACAGGAATACGCAGCCCCTCTTGGGTGTGTCATGCAGTTGGGTGATATCAGGTCACTCAGTGGTTGCTGCCAGGTCTAAGCATAATGAGTCCTCCCTCAAAGGCCAAAACAGCCCTGGAAAGGGACCTGCACCTTCCCATGACCTTTTACTGGCTGAAATCCAGCCTCAAATGGTATGGTTGCATAGCAGCTGCCACTGAGGGCTTCCGTTTTAAAAGCTAGTATTTTTATTGTTTTAAGGGTTTTTGTATGGTTTTAAGTTTTTTTTTTTAAAATATATTTTTATTAGGTTTTCAGACTTAATCAAACCTACACATATGAACATCAACAACAAACAAATACACATATAGACAGCAACAACAAACCTACACCGATACCTACACCAATACCGCAACCATTGTCTTTCCATATCACATTACTCAAACATTTTGGTTAAATACATGGCTTATACATTTTTTCTATCCTCAAAATTACCATTTAACAATACACTTTGCATAACTCAAGGTCTTAATTACATTTCATGCATCATATACATAACTTGTTTCCATTCAATCTGCGTTTAAGGAAAATATATGCTCAAAATAATAATAAAGGGTTTTTCATCAACTGGAATGTTCACATCTTCATCACCTGCACATTTCATCTTATTTTTTCTTCCCATTTCTTTCCCCAACCTAAGTACCATAGTCCAGTTTATTTACTTCCCTTTCAACTGAAATAGTTTTCTTAAACTATCTGCATCGTTTATACATTCTCTCTATCCTCAAAATTACCGATTAACATTACACATTTCAATACTGAGGTCTTAATTACATTTCATCCAAAAATTTGTCACCTAAATCACTTATTTCCATTCAATCAAGATTTAAGGAAAATAAATGCTAAGAATAATAATAAAAGGATTTTTCATCAGCAGGAGTATTTCCCATCTCCATCATCTGCAAATTTTATCTTGTTATTTCTTCCCATTATCATTCCCCAACCTACATACCATAACCAAGTTTATTGGCTTAGCTTTCAACTGAAATAGTTTTCTTTAACTCTCTACATCATGAGGATATTTCTAATGCCCACAATATATTCCACCCCAACTACAAATAACCAATTATACGTTTTAATAAAGATTTAATAAAGGTTTATATATAACCTCTCTCCCAGTTTTCAAAAGTCTCAAGTTCAGCGAGCTTATAATTGTATATATTTAATAAAGAAAAATAGTAATAATAGTATTATTATGTTATTAACATTAATATGCTCTCTCCTTCTATCCTGAAATTTTATTTAGACTTGAATTTCATTTTCTTCATCAGACATTACCTATTCTTGACTTTCCTTTTCACTTTCTTCTCAAGTTTCCAAACCTATATCTATCTACCTTCTTTCAAACTTTCCATCCTATTGAGCTTCTATTCCCCATATAATGACAGTCAACTCATATCAGTATATATCTAACCAATACCGCTCATTACAATAACCCTAAGCTCTATTTCCTTTTTATTTTTATTTTCCCCATTTTCTTGCAAATGTCGTGGATCTTTGTACTCCTTTGACTTAATTAACAAAAAGTATCTTCCATATTTTCTCACATCCTCATTCAGTTGTTTGGAGCCTTCCAATTTCTTTGCATTTTTCTTTATTTTCCCTCTCTTTGCTAGTTTCTTTTTCCTCCACGAAGGCTTAAAGCAACGTTTTTTTGTCCCTCCTGTTTTTCGCTTTTTTTTCCCTTTCCAAATCACCTTTTGGCAAAACCGCTTCTTTTATCCCTTCTTCTATGAACGGGTGCTGCATATCATGTTGCTCTTTCATCTGCTTACTCTCCTGCCAGTCATTTCGTCCTTGTGTTTGCTCTATATTGTCTTTATCCTCTACGGAAACACTCTGGTAGTTTCTCAAAACGTTATCCCATACTAGTTGAAGTGCTTTCCCTATTTCTTCTCTCAGAATTTTTTGGAAATGTTCTGATCTGAGCTCACCAATTATTTCCATCGCACAAAGACGACGACGCCATTTTCTTCGCTAACATTAATTCCACTTTCTTCCCACATATATGGCAAAAGTTGTTTTAATGTTCTTATCAATTCTTAAAAAGAGAAGAAGATGTTACTTCCAGCAAAAAACTGTCTCTTACCCCCTCAAATATCTTCACTCTCCATTCCCATAGACATTTCTCGGCCGTTTTTCTTAAACCAAATGGGAGGGGATCCCCCGGGGGGGGGGGGGGCGTTAGTAATCCAGTCCTTTTTTAGCAAAGTTAAACACCAACACCAACCAAGTCCTTTAATGTGACATGGAAACCAATCTTCGAAAGAAAAAATTAAACCTCATTAAAAATTCGGATGGCCGTTGCTAGTGGAGACATGAGTAACCATGTTCCCTCCATTCCACGCTCCCACTTCAGGGCGATAGCGGACACCCCCCCATTTGCCGATTTTGGGGTGGGGCCGCCACAAGCCCTCTGCTGCTAATCCTCTCTCCAGGAGGATTAGACGAAGCCTACCCGGCGAACGGGGGGCTCCTAGGAACACGAAAGGACTCGGGCGTCTCAGCGCAGCGCTGCCGCGCCCGCCTGTCCATCACAAACGCCGTACCGGAAGCCGGTTTTAAGGTTTTTTTTCAGGGTTGTAGAAAGATCTGTCTATCCCACTCATGGTTCCAGTCACAAGATTTAAGTATCCTAGGATTTGTCCGATGTTGCTATTAGAATATATATGGCTGGGAACCCATGATAATTACAGGGGGAGAAATCCCTTCTCACTTTTAGCTGCAGCTCCCTCACACACACCATCACTGGCAACTATTGCAGTCCCCCCCCCCCATCGCCTCCACGGCTGGTGAGCCCAGCTCAACTTTGGCTCCCCCAGCAATCAGCTCCTAGCAAGCCCAACATGGCTCCCTGTCTCCACCACTGGGCCCGCCACATGTCCAGCTCCCCCTATCCCTTACAGTGCTGCTGGGCACACTGCATCACCTGACACCACCCGTACAGATCCTGGCCTCCACTGCCTAGCCTCCTTTCCCCCCCGCTCCATCTCCATTCCCAGCAAGCAGGCCTCTTTTGCTGTACCTGCTGCTTCTCCCACCCCCCACCTCCCCCTATCCCTTACAGTGCTGCTGGGAATACTGTGCTTTTAACAGTAGATTGCTATGCTACTGTCAACAATAGAAACAATATTAAATAATTCGTGGTGCAAATTAAGCAAAGTTACAGCCTTCTAAACTCATAGACTTCGATGGACTGCATTTGTAATATAATTTTGACTACAATGCTGAAATAAAATTAAAACTTCTGTCTTCAATTTTAAAGGGATTGTAGAAAATGTAGCTGGAACTGAGAAAATGCAGAGAGCTGAAGCCAATTCAGAGGGGGCTCTACCAAGGGTAAACCCTTACTCTGTCATAACCATTTCACCAGTGGAAGAAAAGGAGCCATCATTGTCACCAGAGCCAAGTCCACAAGATGGAAGTATAAGCCCTAGTCTGTCAGGCGGATATTCTGTTCCTGTACCCTGTGGCTATGCTGTACCTTCAAATATACCACTGATTTTGCCAGCATACTCCAGTCCTGTTATAATACGCAGCATATCTTTGGATGAAGAAGGTAGTATAATTCTGGGATTTATTATCTATGATGCTAGATTACCTTTTAGAATAGAAGAAAGAAATATGAAACTTCTTTCACTAGTATAATTTCTCTGTACATTTTGTATATCAGACTTTGTTTGCAATCCAGATTCTTGAATATTGCTTAATAGTCTGTTTGACTAAAATACTCCATGCAGGTTCTCTGGAGGAGAGATGCATATGGTTGCCAACTTTTCCCAGAAGAACTGGAGTTCATTGGTTTTTAAAAGGAATTTGTTGGGAATGGAGCAAAATGTGAAATTTATAGCCTTACATTTCTGATTTGAATATGTTTCTAGACACGTTACTATTGCATCTGTCAGGGTTTAACATGTTGCCTATTCTTGACTTTGAATATTGAGGGTCATTTTTCTATATTCACATCTTTTTGCTAATAGGATTAATGGGGTGTATCCAGCCATGTGTGAATTTCTTACAGTGTCACTTTCTTGCTTTCTTCTCTTGCCACAGCCCTCTGTGTCCCCTCCCTCCCATTCTTGGAGGGGGGGATCAGTGGATCCTCAGGATCTGGTATAAAATTAGAGGAAGAATTGGTGGAAGGGAACAATTGGTAGAAATCGCTGCTCCCTCTTTTGCAAATGCTGTTCCCCTGGAGAAATTCCATAGTTGGATACACCCCAGTAAAATGAAGTGGTTCAAAAATCACAAGGAAGTGTTGGCTGTCCTAGATTTTGTCCACCGATTTGTATCTGTTTTTTCATAAAACATTCACAAAACCTATTATTGTATTTATGGAGTGTTCTTTGTTAGACAAGTCACATATTAATATTGGTGCTGAATGAGAAATAATAATTGCATTAATACTGAGAGGACTTCTACTTTTTTATAGCAAATGTTCAGGCAGTAGCTGAAGACTGTCATTCTAATTCTCAGAGTTCTGAGGATCCACAGAACAGGTAACTCACAAACTTTACAAACTTTACTCATGAAGGGGACTCTCTGTAAAGTGTGAACTGCACTAGAAACTAAAACCCTATTACTAAAGCCAGGGGTCTTTTCGTAGAAAAAGAGCTGCAGGAGCTCATTAGCATATGGTATGCTAATAAGCTACTAGGCTATTAGCATATGCTACGGTCCTTAACATCACCGGAAGTGATGTCAGAAGGGAAAGCAAAAGGGGGGGAGGCATCATCAAAAGCCTCCCCTTCCCTTCCCCAGCTGGCCTGTGGGGGGGGGAGTGGAGAAGGGGTTTAAAGTTTAAACCCCTTCTCACTAGAGTTGGGCCACAGAAGGAGGAAAGAGGGAAGGAGAGAGAGAGAGTAGAGAGAAGGAAAGAAGGAAGGAAAGAGGGAAAGAAAGAGAAGGAAAGAAGGGAAAGAAGGGAAAGAAGGGAA
>NW_015164194.1:1130986-1139904 GCF_001447785.1 Gekko japonicus
CACCCCCGCCCACCCCTGATCCCTTACTTACCGTTTTGGCATGGGCCTGCCCCCGGTCCCAGCGCTTCTGTGCCTGTAGTTACTTCCTGGTTCTGAAAGGGATTCATTGGTATGTTATTTCTGGTCACCAATTTTTTCTCCAGTGCCCTCCGTCCTCTCCCAGACATAATATCAACAAGAAGTAAGTTTTCCAAAACAAGGCAAAAGTTATACGATTTAAATCCGCTTTGTATATATTGGCAGTTTTTGCATTCGCTTAACTTCTTATGCGCTTATTTTAGCTCTAAGTCTTTTTATTTCTGATTTAAAACCACTTTTAAATCTTTTTCAACAAGGGGGGGGAGGTGCTTAGTCCCTCTTCCTCCACGCTTCAAACTTAGGCGCTTCCAATTACTACCAAGGTTCGTTCGCTTTTTCACCTGAGCATTGCTTAATTCACAGTTTGGAGACCTGGAGATCTTTTGGAAGCATTTTAAAGTTTTGATCGTGGTTGCTTGCTCTGGCAGTCGTCTCTAAGCGCCATATTGGCTCCACGGCGACAATACCTTTTGGGGATAAGGTGAGCCTCAATTCCTTGGCCGTCGCCTTGGAAGAGGCTCTCCTCAGGCTGAGGGTCTCCTATAGAGACCCCGGGGAGGTCTGGGACTAACTCGGACCCCTCCCATCAGCTGGGTCTCGGCACGTCCCCATCAGAGTGAGACGAGACACGTCCAAGCGGCAAAACACTTAAACCGGAAGTCCGTCAAATATTCTTGTAGTCTTGAAGGCTTCATAGCTTCATTTGATAAAAGTTTTTGGCAAATCAGGCACATCAGTATTGTACTGTTTGTAGGCGACTGAATAAAGCCTTAGTTCAAATATTGAATACTATATTGTTTACATTTTTTCTTAGGTTTAGCTATGATATTATCTGTAAAAAAGTAAAATTTCTGTGTTTATTTATAAAACAATTAATATTACCGGCAGCGGGCATGAATTATAGTTCTTCCCACCACTGGGGAATAACACACACACACCCCCACACACACACATGAATTGTTTGGGGAAAGGCAGCTTTGAAATATCTGGAAATCATTACTCTCTTGCACTCACATACTAGGTGCAAGGCAGTTTACGTAGTGCAATCCAAAGCGCAATCCAATACCCCAATTTCTTTAATCTTGAAATCATTACTTATCAGTGGCAGAGCAGGAATTCAAACCCAGATCCCCCAGACACTTCTCTGACACTTAAACACTGTACCACACTGACCAGACGGCTGTCCCAAACAGAAAGAGAAGCTTCTCAAGAACTTCCACTTTAACTTCTGGCTTCCCAGCTGCAAAGTCCTGCTTCAAAGCATGCAACCAAGTCTCAGTGAATCTCACAAGCCCAAGTGCAAGGGAGTCAGAATTTGCAGTCCTTGGCTTTTCCCATTAAATGTGCTCTATTTGCATAACTTCTGCAGACTACAAAGAATTTGGCATTCTTTGAGGCACACAGCAGTACAATCTCAAGAAATATATTTAAAAACCAACCAGAAAATTACAATATTTAAACAACAACCAATAACAAAAGTTGAATCACCAAATTAAAAACATTGAGCAACCCCCCCACCACACCAACAAGCAATTACTACAGTTAATTTAAAAAAACAATCCAAAAGAAACCAAACCAAACTTTTAAAACTTTCCCTCAAAATTATTAATTGTAAGAAAGTAAGGCTTAGCCAACCCCCACCCCACACCCAACAGAACTGTAACCCAAAGCAAACCTGAAAGCTGCCCAACCTGAAGTAAAAGGACAATAATTTAAAAGGTCCTTTTACTAATATTAGGGTTGTCAAGTGTGAATTCAGCCGCAGTGGGGGACTCCTGGCTGGTGGCTGGAGCGCGCGCGCGCGCGCGCGTGCCGCAATCATATTGCCCGGAAGTGATGCGGGCACGCTGGGGGCGGGGCCATGACCATCGGAAGGAAAACCATAGAGTTTTCCCTCAGATGACCGTGGCCCCGCCCCCCAGGGGGACTTGGCAAGCCTAACTAATATCCTCCTTTAAAAATAATATGTATTTTCCCCAAATCTTACCTTTTAGGTATCTTCTTCAGTCCAGGTAGAGTCCACCACAATCCACACAGGCAGGCAAGACCAAGGCAGGATCAGAGCAGCAGCAGCTGAAGGCCTGAAGCCAGAGGCCAGCAGCAACACCAGCCTTACAAGGGTGCACATACATTTGCAAATGCATGGCTGTGATTGGCTGTGGGGACCCCTCTTCCCCTCCCCCTCCCTCCCTAATCCCAGGGAAGACCAGGAGAAGGCAGGAAAAGGCTGCATTATATAGGTTCTGGACTCTTCTTTCTTTATGCTTCCACCACCCCCTTATTTTTATTCAATGCCACCCAATTGCACCCAAGGCTCCTACCGCCCACCTGGATCGTTCCAGCACCCCCCTGGGGCGGTATGGCCCACTTTGGGAACCAGTGCTTTAGATCCTGCCAATTACTGCCCAGTCTCAAATCTTTCGTTTCTGGGCAAGGTATTTGAGAGAGCGGTGGCAGAATAACTCCAGAGTTTCCTGGAAGATATGGAGGCCCTGGACCAATGCACCCTCTATGCTGTGAAGTCTTGTGAGCAAAAATTCTACTTTGAGAGCTACTGGCATTAAACTTGTTAGCGAGTGATTTGGCTACTGCATAAATTAGTTTGCTCTGGAGCCATCCTTTCTGAGCTAAGACAAAAATGTGCTGTGCCAACTGCACTGGCTCCAGGTTGAATACCAGATCAGGTTCAAGGTTCTGGTGTTAACCCTTAAGGCCCTAAACAGTCTGGGGTCAGTGTATCTACAGGACCACCTCTTCTGGCATACCCCTCAAAAAGCATTACACTCTGAGGAGAAGAATCTTCTTGTGATCCCTGGCCCAAAGAATATCCAGCTGTCCTTGGCCACAGCCAGGGCCTTTTTGGCTGTAGTGCCGGCCTGGTGGAACTCTCTGCCTAATGACATCTGTGCCCTGTGGGAACTAATGCAGTTCCGCAGGGCCTGTAAGACAAAAATGTTCCACCAGGCCTATGGTTGAGGAATCGCAATGGTTGACATCAAGCCTGGCCTCCTTATCCTTCATCTCTTTGACCCTTCAAGGGGTAGGATACAAGTATTTAAAGTCATCTGGAATAGTTTGATGGTGGTTGTTTAATTTTTTAACTTGTTTTATTATTGTAGTTATTGGAATGATAGAGTGTATTTATTGAACCGCCCTGAGCTCTTCTGTGGGAGGGCAGTCTAGAAATCAAATAAATAAATACAAAAATAATGTTGATTGTGAGGACCTGGAGACCACTATATAACCTATTAACTTCATGTTTCTTTATTTCTGGTTTGGCTTGTTATGGCTATGTTTGATTATGTTATGGCAAGCATGCTCAAATAATAATCTTCAAATTTTATTTTCAAGTGAAGATAATCAGGGGAATAAAGATGACAATACCTTAGTCAATCCTCCCAAAACTGAGTGGATGGAGAGTAAGTATTGGTGATTCTCAGTTCTTCTAAATAAATTGGTGTGTTAAGGTTCATAGCTGAAAGTAGATCAGTGGTCTGATTCTTTTCTAGTTTAATATTGTATGCTCTGACTGGCTGCAATCAGAGTAGCATTTCCAGTATCTCGAGAGAGAGATTTTCCCCTTAAGAGCTGCTTTCCGAGATACCTGAACTAGAGATGCCAGGGATTGTACCTTGGAACTGTACTCTACCATTGAACCACAACTTCTTGATTTAATCTGGGATGAGTTTGTTCTTTTTGTAATGTATTCTTGGACCCATAAGAAACTGATTTCTTTCTTCAAGCTATATTCAGTAGTTCTAAGTAAGGATATGGCAGTCACCTACCAGGTTAGATTCATAATGTGGATGTTGACATTCCTTCATTGTAGGCAAGTAACCTAGATCTTCCTGATGTCAGATTCTATTTGGTTTTGTTCTTTGTCTTATGGAACTCAAGTGTGAAATTGTTGACCAGTATATGCAACAACCAGTATATGCAACTTTTCTCTAAAATCAGCAACTGTACGGAGGACTGGAGAGTAGGAAATGTTACACCAATTTTTAAAAAGGGGTGGAATGGGGAACCAGGAAATTAAAAAGCAGTTAGCCTAACATCTTTCCCATGCAAATCAGTTGAAACAGTAATCAAAGGTAGAATTATTGGGCACATAGAGGAATAAAGCCTGCTGAGGGAAAATCAGCATGGCTTCTGCAAAGGGAAGTCCTGCCTCATAAAGTTTTTGGAGTTCTTTGAGAAAGTGAACACACATGTAGATAATGGTGACCTGGACTACTTGGACTTTTAAAAGGCTTTTGACGAGATTACTCAGGAGCCTTTAGTGAGTTAACTTAGTACTGGGTCATGGGATAAGAGGAGGGGTCCTCTAATTGATAATGATAAGGAGTGAGGAGGAATAAAGGGAAAGTTCTCTCAATGGAGGAAAGTAAACAGTGGGGACCCACAAGGATTTTTTTTTTTTTTGAAATAAATTTTTATTTAGAAAAGAGTAAATACAACTATTAAGAACAGTCAAATAAGGCAATAAGATGCAGCATACATAGTAAACAGTAGCATAAGATCATTAACTAATACAAACCAAAGAAATTGTGTCTTAGATATAGGTGATACGCTACATCAAACAAATCAATACAATAAACAATGGAAACAACATTACATGATTAACTAGAGATAATCACTGTAGCGACAGAATGTGTCACAATGTCTATGTTAGAAAAATTTATATGACCCAAAACTTTTTGAATGAATGGAGACCATTTCTTAATGAAAAATAACTTTCGGCGTTCTATTTCAGGATGTTCCAGTTCCACGGTTATTTTTTCAAAAACAAAGTAGTCCCAAGCTTTATTATACCATTCAGATACAGTGGGGGTCGTCGGGGATTTCCATTTAGAAGCCAGGACCGTCTTTGCTGCAGCCAATAGAGTGGTGGAAAGATCTTGGAGGTGTTTAGGAATGTAAGGGGTCTCCCACAGATTTAATAGAATAACAGTAGGTAAAAAAGGAATTTGTGACGATGTAATGATGTTTATTTCTGCAATAATTTTGGTCCAGAAGTGTCTTATTATCGGACACGACCACCATGAGTGAAAGTAAGATCCGATAAGACCACAGCCCTTCCAGCAATTAGGGGGAATTGAATTAGAAAGATGTGACAATTGAAGAGGGGTTCTATACCACCTGGCCAGAAGTTTATAAGATTGCAATTGTATATTTAGACATGAAGAAGTTAATGCGGAGGAGCTCCAAATCTGGTCCCATTGATCAGAAGTTAAGGTTCGAGCTAAGTCTTTATGCCAAGAGTTTTGGTAAGGTAGTAAATGAGAATTTTTAGATTGTAATAATATAGAGTAAACTAACGAAATCAGGCCTCTGGAAGATACTGAATCATTAGATAGTAGACGCTCAAAATCGGTAAGTTTTAAACGCAGTTTGGAGCCTTTTGAAGAATTGAGAAAATGACCGATCTGCAAATATTCGAACCACGGAATTATCATGCCAGAGGAGCCTTCAAGGAGAGATTTAGGTTTGATTTGGCCTTGAAGCGTAATATCTTTAAATCTTGTCAGGTTAAGTTTCTTCCAGGTTTTGAATGAGTTTTGGTGTCGCGCCGGTTTGAACCAGGCTTGTCCAGTAAAGTTCGATAGCAGTGATAAAGAAGGAGCCAAAAAATTGTTGTATTTGCTCCATACCTTAAAAGTGGCAGGAATAAAAGGATTAGCCACTTGTTTAAAGTTACTATATTGTTTATAATTCCATAAAGCTTCATGGAAAGATTTTGCTGGGAAATAGGTATTCTCAATGACTTTCCAGTCAGTGTGATAAGTGGAGTGATATTGTTTGATCAAGTTGGTAAGAATGATTGAGTCGTAGTAAAGTTGAATGTTAGGTACCGCTAAGCCTCCGTTTTTTTTTGTTCGAATTATAGTTTGGAGATTAATCCGCGGTTTTTTGTAGTTCCAAATAAAGTGATTGATTTCAGTTTGCCATTTTTTTAACAGAGAATCAGGGATGATAATAGGAAGGGCTCTGAAAATGAAAATTAGTTTAGGAAAGACAAGAGCTTTAATTATTTTAATGCGTTCTAAGAGAGTAAAACATTGTGGAGACCATTTTTTAAGTAAAATAGAGATTTGGTCAGAGACATGCAGGTGATTCAGTTTTAACAATTGTGATAGGTCGAGAGGAATAGAAACACCAAGATATTTGAAAGAAGTGGTGACCCAGTTATATTTAAAGCAGGAAAGGATATAAGTTTTGGTTTCCAGATTAATGTTAATTGGGTATAGCAGAGTTTTCTCAGCATTGACCTTAAGGCCCGAAATGAATCCAAAATTATGAAGATGACGCTCTATATGGATAAGAGCAGTTTTGGGATTGGATAAAAACAAGATTATATCGTCCGCGAACATGTTAATTTTAACTTTTTTTCCATTTATGGATAAACCTGACCAATTCGCATCGCTTCGAAGAAGATGGGCTAGAGGTTCTACTGCTAAGTTAAATAAAAGGGGAGAAAGGGGGCATCCCTGCCTAGTGCCCCTGGTCATTGGCTGTGGAGAAGAGTTTAAACCATTAATACGAAGCAAAAATAAAGGTGTACTATAAACAGAACGAATTACGTGAATAAACTTATTACCAAAATTCATATGGTGCAATAGTTTTAATATATATTCATGTTCGACCGAATCAAATGCCCGCTCGATATCAATCGAGAGGGCACATGACTCTGTGTTGGGGATCCGTTTATAATGGTGGATGACATTAATTGCTTTACGAATATTATCAGTCATGTCCCTTTGAGGGATAAACCCAGTCTGGTCAGCATCTATGTAGGTCGCTATAATTTGGTTTAGCCGTTTGGTTAGAATATTGGTAAGTAATTTGTAATCGTTATTTAGTAACGATATGGGACGGTAGGACCCCATCAAATCCGGGTCACGACCCTTCTTATAAATCAAAATTACTTTGGCTAGGTTCCAAGTTTTGGGGATAGGACCACAATTAAGAATTGAATTGAATAGATTTAAGAGAATAGAAGAAAGGGATGAAGAAAAGGTTCTATAAAATTCAGAGGTGAAACCGTCAACACCAGGGGATTTATTCAGTTTCATGGATTTAATGGCATGCAATAGTTCAGGTTCATCAATAGGGTGGTCTAGGAAATCTTTGTGTAGATTAGTTAGTATTTTAATGGATTGATTTGATTTGATAAAAGAATCTATATTTTGTAACGATGGGTTGGTTGAAGTGTAAATTTTCGCAAAATGCTTGGTGAATTCATGTAAAACAGAGTGAGAGGCTGTTAGTAATTTCCCTGAAGAGTCTCTTATGCTTTTAATTCCAGAATCAGATTTCCTCTTTTTTACTCTCCAGGCCAAAACTTTAAGTGCCCGTGGGCTGTTGGTCCAATAGTTTTGCTTAAGGTATAAAAGCCGTTTAGAGATTGAGTGAACCTCAAGGGCTTGCAATTTTTGCCTTTCTGCTACTAGCTGTTTATAGATTTTGGGGTTACACGTTTTTTTATGCCTGAG
The DNA here is from genome assembly GCF_001447785.1 of Gekko japonicus. Lineage (NCBI taxonomy): Eukaryota > Metazoa > Chordata > Lepidosauria > Squamata > Gekkonidae > Gekko > Gekko japonicus. The sequence goes on from NW_015164194.1 coordinate 1,138,558, forward strand.
TTCCAATGATTGAATAGAATCCAAGAGTTTTTGTTTCAAAGCCCTGGTTTGGCGTTTGATTGCAACAGAAATGGATATGAGTTTGCCCCGTAGAAAGGCTTTATATGCGTCCCAGGTTACATTGATTGGGGTGACATCCGTGGAATTTATTTTAAAAAATTCTTCCGAATCCTGAATGATTTGTGCGACAACAGTAGGATTTTTTAACAAAAAATTATCAAATTTCCAGGAAAATGCTCTGTCTACATTTGGTTTAAAATCAAGCCGGCACCATACTGCTGCGTGGTCTGACCAGCAACTTGGCTCTATTCTCGCAGATGTTAAAGTGTTAGAAATATCTTTAGAAACAATGACATAGTCAATTCTAGAATATGAACAATAGCGTTTAGAGTGATAGGTAAAGTCTTTATCATGAGGGTGAAGAAATCTCCAGGCATCTATGTAATCATGCTTTTGGAATAATTTTTTAAGTCCTGTGAAAGTGTGTTGAAATGACTGATCTAATTTCGGTTTAACATTTTGCTTTTTTCTATCTAATTTATAATTCATAATGTAATTCAAGTCAGCTCCCATAAGCAAAGGGCCCTCTTGAAAGTTGGAGATAGTTTCAAATAGTTTAGCAACAAAACTAAGTTGGCCCGAATTTGGCGCGTAAGCCACAGCTAGAGTGATTTTTTGTTCATTTAGGATCCCTTTAACAATAAGAAAACGGCCCCTTGGGTCCTGAATTGAGTCCAGGACAGTAAAAGAATTATACTTTGAGATAAGGATAAGCACACCTCGTGCTTTAGAGGTGCCATAAGCTGCAAATTTATGGGGGAAAGAGGCTGATTTTAAAAGCAAATTATTATCATTTTTTAGATGAGATTCTGAGATGAAAGCTACGTCAGCTTTAAGAGACTTAAGGTAGTTATGAATTCTTCGAGCTTTGATTACGTTGTTAATTCCGTTACAATTTAATGAAATAACATTTAAATTTTCAGCCATTATGGAGCAAAGTCAAAAGAGTTGTACCATAGAGTATTAATAAGCGTATAATAGGGAAAAAACCAGGAGAAACCTTTAATTAACTGCAAAAACTTGAGATCAACATTTGACCATGTATAGTATTTAAAAATAGACCCAGATGTATCCCACCACTCTTGAAAAAGATGGGGAAAAGGCTTGGGTAACGTTGAAATGACCATCAAACTGGTTTTAGCTAACCCTGGTGGAAGTAACAAAGCGGCATGGAAAACAGTGATCCTAGAAACTAAGACACGTGCAAGAAATACAACCAAGAAAGCAACGGGCAAACATGAAAAACCCTCCCTCCCTCCCCAAACCCCACCCCCAGCCAAACACACA
>NW_015164194.1:1139914-1154353 GCF_001447785.1 Gekko japonicus
GATTGAACAAGTGCATAAAAAAATAAGGTTAATGAGTGAACATAACATTGTGCACTGTGAGGCAAAACACCCTCCTGGGTTCGGATGGAAAGAAGCCATACGACCCTTCCCGTCCAAACGAAGTCCAAAAGACTTCTCCTAGAGGAGACCTTAACAACCAGTGGGGGCTAAGGGACCAAGCAAACCTCATTGACCTTCCCTCCCCCAAACATAATAAACATACCAGCGTGTCACACAGCCCAAAGGATTTTTGGTAGGACCCATATCTAGTAAATGGAATGATTACACAATCTGTGCAGCAGAGTCAAGAGTGTTCCATGAAAGAACGTACGGGGATTTTGCTGTTTTTCTTCGGTGAAGTAGATTCCCACCTCCGTTTGATAGTAGATTTCTCGCATTCCATTGGCACTTGTAAGCGAAGCGATTTCAGGACCAGACTACCATTTTCTAGATCTTCAACAGTCCAAGCTTTGCCATTATGTCTAACTTGCATGGCTCCGGTAGGGAGCCACTTGTATCTTACATTTGCATCCATTAGTTGAGAGGCGATTGGTTTCAGCTTTTTCCGAAGTAAGAGAGCCTCCGCTGAGATATCCGGAAATATTTGGATAGGTTTGTCCTTATATTTGAAGCCTCCAGAGATACGAGCAAAGTCCAGGATTTTTCGCTTAGTACGAAGATCAGCTAGTTCTATTATGATGTCCTTAGTGGGTCTTGCTGGCTGGGAAGGTCTGGTGCCTATTCTATAGGCTTTCAGTATAAGCGGAGCAATATTGTCTTCGAGTTTCATTGAAGCAGCGAGCCAAGAGGCAATGAATATAGATAGTTCAGTATTTTCCTCAGCTTTATCCTCAAAGCCTCTAAGTTTCAAGTTACGCTCCCGAATTTTGTTCTCAAGAGAAATGATTTTGTCTCGAGACCATTTTTCGTGAGCTTCAAGGCGTTGAATACCATTTTGATTCGCAAGCCCGGTTTCCATCGCCATTTCAGCCGTCGAGGCAACTTCGTGAATCGCGGTTTGGAGGCTTTCGACCTGATCGGCCAGGGGCTTTATGAGGTCTTGAAGTGTGGCAAAAATATCCGCTCGAAGCGAGCCGAGACTGGCGCGAAATTCAGCCGTGGTGAGCAGTTCTTGAGCTTGTGAAGCTGTGGAAGTAGTTCCGGTAGCCATTTTGTCTGCAAGCTGGAGGGCCCGCGGTTTGGCGCGGGAGGCTTTTTCGCCGTTTAGAAAAGATTTTAGGACTTTAGAGGACGCTAATGCTTCCAAGCGATTTCGTCCGTGGGTCTTACCCATAACATGAAAATATTTAGTTGAGGTCTGGGCTGGTATTTGTCGAGTTGAGGGAGGTTAGCGAGGAGCTCCGTCTCTATGCGTCCGCTTCCATTCGAGCCGACGCTCCGCCCCCCCCCACAAGGATTGGTACTGGTGCCTGGTGCCATTTAATTTGTTCATAAATGATCTGGAACTGGAGATTAGCAGTGTAGTGTCCCAAGTTTGTAGATTATACAAAATTATATAGGATGGTGAAAACCAAGGCCAACTGTGAAAAAAACCAGGAGGATGTCCACAAATTGGGTGCATGGACAAATGAATTTCAGTGTAGGTAAGTATAAGGTGATGCACACTGGAACAAATTTAAGTACATACTACTGAGATCTGAACTTGCTGAGACTGAGAGTAGAAGAGGCCTTGGGGTTGTAATAGACAACTCAATGAAAATGTCAACTGAATGTGTGGCAGCAGTAAAGAAAGAAGGCTCTTCGCTGAAGATAATTAGGAAAGGAATTTAACATTATTGTATTGTTCTGGTTGCCAAATCTCATATCTGAAAAAATATGGAAGAGGGTGAGAACGATGCTTAAGGGGTTGGAGCACTTTTCCTGTGAGGAAAGGCTGAGGAGTCTGGGTCTTTCCAGTTTAGACAGGAGATGACTAAGTGGACATGATACAGGTTTATAAAATTATGCATGGCATGGAGAGAGTGGATAGAACTTTTTCTCCTACTCCCAAAATACTTGAACTCAGGGGGCATCCAGTTAAGTTGATGGGCAGTAGATTCTGGGTGAACAAAATGAAATACTTCTTTACTCAACAAGTGATTAAAATGTGGAGTTCACTGCCAGGGGATATAGTGAGAGTCACAGGCATAGACAGCTTTGAGGGGATCAGACGGATTAATTGAAAATAGATCTGTCAGTGGCTACTAGCCTTAGTGATTAAAGGGAAATTCCACATTTGGAGGCAGTAAACCTTTGAATACCAGTGGCAGGAGGGGAGAGAAGGCCTGAACATCAATGTTGATTGGTTGAACTTCCAGAGGAACTGGTTAGCTATTTTGTGAAACAGGGTGCTGGACTAGATGGTCCCCCAGGATTATATTCCCCACTAATTTGTATGATGTATCTTATTGTTGCTATTTCTATTTAACTTTTATTTGATTGCATATTTGGTGCTTATTTCAGGTCAGTCTTTTAAAGAGTTTGTCTAATAATCTGTCAAGCTTCCCCTCACTTTTTTTTGTTTGGTTTTTAGATGCAGATGAAGTAATATATGATGATGTACCAAGAGAAAATTCAGACTCTGAACCAGGTAGGATCTTCTTGTGGAGAAGCAAAAGAGTTACACCTGTTAATGCATCCTAGAAAAATAATGTGTTCTCTAAAGTTGTTCCACCTGTTGATGTTTTTCTTCTGTTTTTAAATGAGTTGAAATTACATCGTAGAGTTGACCTTATGAATAACATCACTGATATCTCACCATAGTTGTTTTTTAAAGTTATATACAACTTGCAAGTGAATAATGTCCTGACATCAAATCCAAAAAGTTCTGGAAAATTGCATTCTCTCAGTCCTACTCTATTAATCAAAACATAAAGTTTACCTGGACAAGTGGGTACTGGCAAGTGATTAGTTCAACCCTAAGCAAAATTATACCCTTCTAAGTCCAGTTGAGTTCACTGGACTTAAAATGGTGCAACTACATTTAGGATTGCACTGCACTTATATTAAATTCAGCTGATGACTTCATTGATGTTTTTAGTGAAGGCTTTTTTCATGTTAGCTTTGGAAATGGTAGGTTCATTCACACATGTCACACCAAAATGCACGCAAATATATTACTGAAATTAAATAGACTTGTGATGTCTAAAACTGGTTTTTTTAATTCTTCCCCTTCATATATTCATTCTATCATGCTGGATTCCCAAGTAATATTAGTAATCTGTTTGTTGCCCAGAAGACAAGCTGTATGGGTACTAAACATGCAGTATATCCTGTATGAGGGAAAGCCATTTGGGGTAAAGAATCTGGGGTAAAGAAGCTGTGGATGATAAATATGTAAAAGATCACAACTAGTAAGGTTTTACTAGTAAATGCTGTGTTTGTGATGTATCTGAACTTTTTCTTAGCTCTAAAAATAATATTTTGCAAATTAATGCATGCAGAGGAGATGATTTACGATGATGTTGAGAATGGCGATGAAGGTGGAAATAGCTCTCTAGACTATGGGTGGAGTTCCAGTGAGTTTGAAAGCTACGAAGAACAAAGTGACCCAGAGTGTAAAAATGGAATGCCCGGTTCCTTTCTGCGTGGCAACCACAGAAGACAAGTATGTAAATTCAGAGCCACATTCTTCTAGAGTATCACAGCCTTCGAGGCACTGTAGTTCCCCAAGCTTTATGATGTCCAGTTTTTCTCATGCATCCTATTTTGAACTATTATCATAATATATCTGTTCTGAATTGGGCATAGATTATAAACACAGATATATACTTTATAGATTATAAAGTCTGCAAAATGGAGAGAGGGACAGATGGGAGGTTTCTCTACAAACTTGAAGGAAGTTCCAGGTTTGCAGGGAAAAAAATCTGAATTAAAAAAATACATCAAGGGATTAAAGCTCCCCAAATTAATTGAAATAACACCTGTAGCTTTAAGAAAAGAATGTCCACTGACCTCTCAGTAGCGATGTTAGGGATTGCTAGGTAATCACAACAGTATTGTTAAGTGTTCAAAGCCTTGGTTTCTGAAAAGCAAAGCCATGGAGGGAGGGGCTGGAGTGGACTGGAAGACCCAAAACTCCTGAAAAAGGTCCCCTTTTCATTGTGTCCAACAAAGGAGAAAGACTTCCTGGTTTTGTTCCGTACCACACTTTCTTTTCTCTTTCCCACCCACCAACCAATGTTTTTTTAGCATCTGCTGCGTGACCTGGGGCTAGTGGCTAAAGGTATGTGGGTGGGTGGGAAAAAGAAAATGAAGTAGGAAAAGGGGAGAGGCTATGGGGGCTGCCAAGAGAGGGAAAGAAGAAATAGTGGAGAAGAGGTATCGAAGGGGGTAATGAGATGCCCCCTCAAGTACTTGGAGATCCTCCATGTGTTTATATCTACTTCTCAGTATGGTCCCAGCTGTGGATCCTTAAATCCAAGGATTGGGTCCAAGTAGAAGAAAGTAGTTCTACAAACAAGGTTTGCAGAGAAATCCAAAAAGTTTAAAAAGGGCTGTTTAAAAGAGAAGGGCTATTTAACAGAGGAATGTTTTCCATGCTTATGCAGATAATGCACTTTTGTTGGCTTCCCAAGTGAGATGGAGGGAGAATTACTGTCATCTGACCACATAGATAGAGGCAATGGGTGGGGAAGGGGGGAGGGCAGAAGCCACTGCCCCACAATCCCCCCCACTCCCACACCACTGCTTCGTGCAAGGAAGCAGGGGGGGATAGATGGGTTGGGTTGCTGAACAGATCAGTGGAGCTGGCAGGCAGGCAAAGCAGTGAACGTGAAGGCAGAGTAAGGAGAGGAGCAGACAAGATTTCCCCTTCCTATGGATTTTCGTGTTCCTAGTGGGGGGGAGTGGGGGCCTGAGGGCAGACAGGCAAGTACAAAAAAATGGGTGATGATGAGATCCTCCACCTGTGAGTCTTGTTGGTCACCTGTTTGTACTGTAAAGTGAAAGACAAAAAGCAAGGCCAGGAAGAGTGACCAAAATCCCTCAAAGCTATATTAGTTTACAAACACACATAAATGGAGTTTTATAACATAGTCATTATCTTCACTTTTTATTTACCTACTGAATTCCCATCAGTGGCAGCATTGTAAGATACATGTGACTCGTAACACACACAGGTTTTTCTTCCTAGCCTTGATTTAAAAAATCTCTAAACTTGTTTGAATTTGTCATTGCTTCTCCCTTATACGTACCCTTTTTGGTTAATCTCTTGGACAGCCAAATTTGGTTCATTCTGTTTTAAATTACAGCAAACAGGTAGGTGACAACAGATTACTTTTGTTGATAGCAGCTGGAAATATTTTCAAGGTGGACTTCCATAATATTGTTTTGCAAAGTCTAAGTTACATGTTTAAAATATTATTGGGTGTGATAGAGAAATCCAAAATCATAAATGATGTTCAGATGTGATAAATGCAACATTTGCTCTATGTTGTTCACATAAGTTTTAAAATCATGGTGTGTATATAACCTGGCAAAGTTGTATTGGTTCAAATGAACAGAACAGAACTTTCTACAATTTACCCTTTTGGAGTACCATTGTTGCCTATGAACTAACCAACCAAATTCCCTTATGTAGTTTTAATAAAAACAACAGATATTATCTGTTTTACTGGTTGTTGCAAACCCTTTTCTTATACAGCCACCAGCATGCATGATATGGCTCAAGAGTTTAGCGTAAAGTTTAAGATTGTATCTTTTTGTATGCTATAGCTTTCTCATGACCTAACCCGTTTAAAGGAGCACTATGAAAAAAAGATGAGAGATTTGATGGCAAACACGGTGGGAGCAGTAGAGATTCAGCAACTAAGGCAAAAACATGAGCTGAAGGTAGTGTAGTTGATTTTTGTAACAAGATAAATGTTAAAAATGTATTCATATGGTACTTGGCCATTAGCCTTAAAAGAACATTGTCAAGGATTTTATGTGAGCCAGCATCTCTTTTGACTTTCTGCACATGACACTTTGAAAATTAAATAGAAAAAAATTATATCTAACTCTAATGTTGCAATATGATCTGTATAAATGTATCTTTATGGCTAAATACAGCTGACAAAAGTCTCTCTTGAAAGATCAGTCTTCACCCTTTTAGATTTTGAATGGAGATGAAATGGATAAGGTGGATTTGTCATCTTTCAGCTCAAATGCATTCTGATACAATAATATGAAATTGATGATACCAGTGTAGTTCCTTTGCAGCCAGGGTCATTTCGTAGAAAAAGAGGTGCAGGAACTCATTAGCATAACTCATTAGCATAACTTATTTGCATATGCCACACACCCTGACATCACCGGAAGGGTGTCAGAAGGCAACACCCACCTCTCAGGCTCCACTGGACTGTTTTGGATTGCTAGCTATTTTGGGGGGCATGCAGATCTGTCCTCACAGAGGAGGGATAACTTGTACCTGAATAAAACTTGGTCTTAAAGGGGCCACTGGACTGTTTTGGACCGGGTGGCTGGGGGGAGTTCTGCAACTTACCTGGCTGCTTCTTGCTCTGATTGAGGGCTGCTGGGAGCAGGGGGTGGGGCTTGTTGCATGTGCCCGCCCCCTGGGCTCTTTACAGCCGGAGCTCCGCTCCTGTGCGCTCCTGCAGGAAATGACCCTTGTTTGCAGCATTATTTTGTTCTGTACCAACAGAATAGATTCAGGAAAAAGCCATAATGAGCGTCAGGAAATGGTGAGGTTAAGGCCAGGGTCCGACATACCTGAGAGACCGCCTCTCCCCATATATTCCCCCCAAGGGCACTACAGTTGGGGACACAACATCTGCTGGTGACCCCAGGCCCTAAAGAGGCCAGGCTTGCAGTTACTAGGGCAAAAGCCTTTTTGGTGGCGGCTCCTATCTGGTGGAATGAGCTCCCGGAGGAAATCAGGGTTCTGTGGGACCTTATGCAGTTCTGCAGGGCCTGCAAGATGGAGCTCTTCCACCAGGGTTATGAGAAGGAGCTGCCACTACCACCACCAACAACGAGCTTGGAAAAACGGGGTGCAGGAGTGGCCCTGAGATCGATCACACTGCAGTACTACGACGTGTGGGTGCCACTGAGTTTAAGACCTGATTCTGGATACCATCCCCACCATCTTTAACCTGAAGATCATGATCAGCTTGAAGCACTTTATTTGTATATTAGAAATGTTGTTTTAGTCTGTTTTTACTATGTTTTTATATTGGCACGTGTGCCCTTGTATTAGCCGCCCTGAGCCTGCTTGTGGGGAGGGCAGGGTATAAATCAAATAAATAAATAAATAGGAGGGTGGTTTTTAAACCATGCAAGAATGCAAGCAAAACTGAAGGGACAACCTAGTATCTTCTGCACTCCAGATCCATCTCCTCATTTATGAGTGGATGTTTCCATATGGGCAGATTATCCCCTTCTACTTTGTGCATGAGTGGTTCAGGATTATCCCCTTACATTTATGTTGAGAGTACATCACTACAGAATGTAAACAGTAATATAGTTATTTTGCAGACCAATTAAATGCAATATTTGATTCATGTTGGCCTACTGACTCACAGTGTGTGCATTTACAAGAGCTTTATATTTTTTAAAAAAATAGGGACAAAAGGTTGGATGTGAAAGTAGATGTATTGATACATTACATGAAATGTTGTCTTTAGTCTCTGCAACTTGACAGCGTTCTTTTCAAGAGTATCTACTGGCATGCAGTGGCTGCTATGGCACTTGTAAAGCCATTGGATTCTACTTTTGTTATTCACTAACCTTGTAGAATGTGTTGATTACTGTTTTGCAGATGCAAAAGCTTATGAGGGCTGCTAGAGAAGGCACGAAAGATGGTCTTGAAAAAACTAAAGCTGCTGTGAAAAAAGGTCGATCATTCATTAAAACAAAATCATTTATTGGCCAAGGTATATATTGATCACTTCTTTTTTTAATGAACTGTATCATGGATTCTATAAGTTTTAAAAGCAATTACAACATTTGTGATGGGAAATTGATCAGTTGTCTAAACTTTTTCAGATGGCTGTTGACTAGGATCAGAAGCAACCCTATAATATCCTTAGAATAATATTTTGCAAAACAAATAATGTTCAGGAGTAATGGGGTACATCTAATGAAAAGTTTCCACTCATATGCAAATGGAAGCACAAGAAAAAGACTATGGTACTAACTCGTGCTAAGTCAGACTTCTGTTTCTGCTCTCACAAGTTTCTGTGGAACTAATTTTTGCACTTTGTAACATATATAAGGAGGAAAGTACTACGTGTTGCCAAAGATCTTACACAAGCAGAACTGCACTAAGTCCACCAATATTTCAGCTATGCATCACTGGATCTCTGTATCAATTGTATATCAGTCTCTTGTAAATCAAGAAGGTGTTTAAGAAAACTGATTATAAATTTTAAATGAGTTTATTTTAAATCATATAAAATAGAACAGTATCTCCCTTATACATAAAAGCCGAATGGTAGTGGCACTTCTCTAGAACATTCCACACGCTCCGGAATTGGTTGGCGCCCTGGTGTGTCACTCAGAATCTGTCCCTATCCACTGGCTGCATTGCTTGAGTCTCACCTCCAACATTCTAAACAGTTTGCTGTTCCTCCCCCCCCCATAGCCAGTCAGAACACAGAGGTAATTTGCATATGCGACTTGATTGGCTTTTGCCTCTAACATTCTAAACAGTTTGCCGTTCTGAGGTAAAATGTGTCCAAACTCCAAGTGAGGACTGGAGATCACTCAGAATTACAACTGCTTTCCAGATGGAAGAGATCAGTTCCGCTGGAGAAAATGGTAGGCTCTGTATCCTTATATGCTGCTGAGGTGGCCCCTGTATGACAGCCAATGTGACGTAGCAGTCAGGGCTTCAGAGCACGGGAGAGGCTGCAGGTGTGTGGGGGGTGGAAAGCTGAAGAGTGAGGGGGAAATAAGGGTAGGTTGATGATTGGCTGGGAAGGAGATAGGGTTACCAACTCCAGGTGGGAAATTCCTGGAGATGTGAGGGATGGAGCCTGGAGAGGGTTAGGTTTCAGAAGGCATGGGACCTTGGACAGGCACAAAGCCATAGACTCCACCCTCCAAACCAACCATTCCCTTCTGGGGAACCATCGTTGCCAATCTCCAGGTGAGGGCTGGAGATCACTCAAAATTACAACTGTTCTTTAGGTAGCAGAGATCAGTTCCTCTGGAGAAAATGGTGGACTCAGTGTCATTATACCCTGCTGAGGTCGCCACAGCAAATTGACACTGAGTGTCCAAGGCTGGGGCACCCGCCCGGAGCCTCTTTCTAGAGGCCGTTGTATTTATTTCCACAATGGGCCTTTTTCCTAGTTTTTTTATAATTTACAGAATAGGAATATAAAAATTAAAGCTAGACCAAGATTGTGCTGCTCCAGATAACATCTGTGCTAGAAACAAAAACTAAAAATGTACATATTCTATACATGTTTCAGTCTGTCGGTGTACCGAAGGTAACAGGCATTAAATATAACAACAACAAAATTACTTTGAGTGGTTGGAAGATCTCTTGTGATATAAATTTTATTCACACAATGTATGCATTTTATTGGCTCCCAAGGTTGTCTGAGTATTTTTTGGAAAGGAAATTAAGTTAAAATAATAAATAATAAAACAATCTAATTGTTGTAATGTGACATAGACAAGGATCCTGGGTCAAATGGCTAAGGCCTATTCCAGTAAAAAATAATGTCAAAACAGGCTCTTGAGATTGCTTTCCAGACATGAAGATATATGAATGTTCCACTGAAAAAAAGGGTTTTCAGACACTGGCCCTTTTCAGACTGCCTATCTATTCCATTTTAGTGATTGGTTACTAAGGTTTTTTTTCTTTCAATTCAGACAGACCTAGCAGAATTTATTTACCTTTTCATACAAACCCGGTTACCTCCCATTGGTGAAGCGTGCCTGAGCTGTTCTTGACAGAAGCTGTTTTCTTCTGTTTTCAACCCCTTTGTTGCACTTCTGAATCACTGTGCTGTGATGTGTGAAATGCCCATAGTGCTTCCTGCAATGCTGCTTCCCCCCACCTTTTTTACTCCACATGATCTTCCTTTGAGGTTTTTAAAAACATTCTTTAATGAACGCTACATTGGTGAACAGTCTCACACTTTAGCGCTTCAGCAGCCCCATCAAGATGCCCAGACTCTCAGCCTCGTTTGCTTTGCCTCTCTTCCTTGGAATACATGGGGAAAGTGTAAACATCCTTACATGCAGATTTACATGAGAGCAGCTCCATTGGCTTCAGTACATTTAGTCTCGTGCCAATCACGGGATGCTCTCAAGCAGTAAACTTGGGCTAAAGTGGTGTGGTTGTGGTGGACATTAACTAAACTACAGGTATCAGTTCCCCTGGAGAAAACAAATTCTTTGGAAGGCGACTATATGTTGTAAATGCAAGATAAGTTTTTATTTAAGTCCATAAAAGGGAAAGATAACATCTCCCCCCCACACACACCACAAATTGACCTTTCCCCCATGCAAACTGTGTTAACGGAAAAAGGGTTTTCTGCTTCAGCATTTGAGAGCCTCCGGTGATTGACACAGGAGTAAATGTACTGAAGCCAATGGAGCTGCTCTCATATAAATCTGCATGTAAAGATGTTTACAGTTTCTCCATGTATTCCAAGAAAGAGAGGCAAAGCAAACAAGGCTGAGAATCCGGACATCTCAGTGAGGCCGCTGAAGCACTAAAATGTGAGATTGCTTCAGTGAGGTAGCGCTCACTATAGAACATTTAAAAAAAAACAACCAACCTCAGAGGAAGACCATGCGTCAGCGGAAAAGGGCAGGAAAAAAGTGGCAGTGTGTGATGTGAAATGGCCAAGAGCACTTCAGAGACGGTTCATTAATGGAAGGAAATTCACTCTGTGAAACCCCCATTCCTGTATCACTTACTCGGAACTGGTTCAGTGACGGATAATATCCTGTTTAGAATGATAATGTAAAAAGGGCCACTGGTAGGGGTTATTTGATTTTCACCAACTAGATAATTGTTTGGCATGTTTATTACTCAGTCACTGAGCTTGACTTCTCTTTGCCAGTTTGGTGTAGTGGTTAAGTGTGTGGACTCTAATCTGGGGGAACTCGGTTTGATTCCCCACTCCTCCACTTGCAGTTGCTGGGTGACCTTGGGAAAGCCATAGTTCTGTTCTGTTCTCTCAAGGACAACTCTGTCAAGAGCTCTCTCAGCCCCACCTACCTCACAGGGTGTCTGTTGTGGGGAGGGGAAGGGAAAGGAGTTTGTAAGCCGCTCTGAGACTCCTTTGGGTAGTGAAGGGCAGGGTATAAATCCAATCTCTTCTTCTCTTCTTTGTAGAAGGTCATATACTTTAGCTGGTGAATCATAATTTAGTCAGATATTTAATCAGATGGCTTTTTGAAAGACGTGCTTCATTGGAGTCCTTCACAAAAGAGTACTCAGTGTTAATATGCTTGGCTGTGCAACAGATGTACACCTAGTTGAAAGCTGCATGTGACCACATTTTCTCACTGCATGGTCAAAGTGAATAATACAATGAAGTGGGCACTTGTCGGTTTCTCAGACATGAAAGCATACTCATGTAGAATTTTAGGTCCAGTTCCCATGTCATGCAGGAGATGCCTTTTTGTGTTATAAAACGCTTGGGGGACATATCCTAGAAAATAGTAATTAACTCCCTCATGGGTATCTTTATATGTTTAACTATGCTTGTGGGGTTGGTTCCTGTGAAATGTAAGTGTAAATACATTTGTGGGTACAGTTTTCTGTTATCTTCCTCAATTGTCCCCTTTGACTCCTGAAAAGCTGGTGCTAGAGACTGGGGGGGAGCCTCCTGGACCAAATGCTGTGGGGCTTGGGGAACTGTCCTGAGAGGAGGGAATTGCCACTGACTCCTTCTCTTATCAGACTCTCTTGTATCAGCAGAAGCACCACTGGCAGAAGAGGGAGTTGGAGGCAACTTCTTTCTGCATTCCCTTATGACATATGGCATTTTGTTCACAAGACTCACCCACTCTCAGTTTCTCAGCAGTCAGCACAGGGCTACTGGGAAGGAGAAAAGTGGGAAAGATCTCGCCTGCAAGTGCAGATCCATTTGTATTTCATCAGATCCAATCCCTAGATCTCTGCTACACATTTCCAAGTATTGTTCCCTGCAAACTTATATGCTTTTATATGCCCTAAACCCTAATGTGGAAAGTCGCCACAAGTATACACCCAGCTACCGTTTTTCTTCCTGTTGCAGTTGACTTCCAAAGCATATTTTTCAGATAACTTAAGAACTTCTTGTACTGTTATGGAGGCATCATAAAGACAGCAGAAGCGACAATCAATCAGGTTATATTTTTACCTGGCATATTCAAAGAAAATCTTCTGTTTTTATGTTATCAGTCTCTCCCTATTTGACAACATTGGAGTATCAGTGTAATCCTAAAAAGAGTTACATCCTTCTAAGGACACAGAAATTAAAAAATTATAGATGAACTTTACACCAGAGTCCCTTTTGCAATAAAAAACATAATTGTGGGAATTGAACATTATGCTGTACTGCTGAAACAGTTACAATAATACTGTAGTTAATTTCCTCTGAAGAACAATACTTTCATTTGATTATATGTGAAATTCAAGCACTTTAAATTATGTCTAGACCACAGATCATCTTCTCTGGAAGAAGAAGAGCTATTTATTGATGTAGACTGCATGCACACAGAGGCAATCATGACTCCAATGCCTGATGGTTTATCACAACAGCAGGTTTGTGCATTAGATACTGTTGAATGCAAAAGCACATTTATTTAACTGTCGTTCTACAAAACATTTGTACATTCAGTTCTGTGTTTGTTCAGTGTGGTCTTTTTAAAAAATCATTTACAAAAGTGAAATAAAACCCAAATTTGATTCACTATTGTTGACTGACGCGGCGTTTCAAATGCCCTGAATTTTTTTCTCTCACAGAGCAACTGAAATTAGCATAAAATTGCATATTAATTATAATTCCACTTCAGCTCTTTCCAGACAGCATGTTAATTAATGCACATAGCAAATTTTGACATGCTTGTTTCCTCTATTTTTTTTTTTTTTGGAAATCGGTGTAAGTCTGAGTTTTTAAATAGCAGCAAAAGTAAAACCAGCCCAGTAACTAACTTTCACCTGAGGCTTCGAAAGCATATTTACATAATATTTTTGTTAATGTAACTGCCCACACACCCATGTGGTTTCAGGGTGAGGAAAGTATATTTTTGTAAAGTTTCCTCCTTTGGTTTCCCAGTGGCAACTTTGCTTGCAACCAGATGTCAACTGAGCAGCTTGTTTACAAGCCTACAGGGTAGTATATACTTAGAAAAATATTTGCTCAAAACCTGCACATGCGGGTCCTTACCACATGGGGGCAAAATAAGATGCCTGCTACATGCTTAACTCGCCACCTGTGCGCTTAACTGCTCAATGAGCAAGGCAAAACCTGCTAGGTTAATGACTCATTCCGTCTCTTGTCATCACTTTAGTTCAGAAAGGCTTGTTTTCTCGATCTAAAAATAAATCTGCAGTGGTAGTTGGAGCAAACCTTTGACCGCTTGCATTGTTTTTATCATTTGTCAGAGATGCTTTATCATATTGTGCTCTCTCTGGAACCAGTCACAATATGTGGTAAAAATCTGTATTCTAAATTGAAGTCAGCTTTTGTACAAGCTGTTAAAGCATTAGCTATGCTATAGGGAGATTACAAGATCAATGATGGTTGTATCAGTTCTTACCCCTCCAAAAAATGTGAAAAAAAATACTTAATGAGGGCTACATATTTTGAAACCACGTTTTATGGGACACCATATGACAGTCAACAGAAAGAATTGCTTCACAGTGGAACTCATGGATATGGGATGTTGTAAGGGCCAGGTTAAATTTCTTTAAAAGGGGTATGTCAATTTCATGTAGGATAGAACCTCCATGTAGGGAGGCAATATGGTGATTATGAGAGGTAGCAGTGAGAAGCTTTAGCCTTTGTGCCCTACTTCTGGGATACTGGGCTGACACTCTGGGAGGTAGGTGCTGGAGCAGATGGACTGTTGGTTGGATCTAGCTGGGCTGTTCTTATTTGCAAAACCTCTGGCTTCTGATTTGTGCAACAAGTGCCTGAGCCACCAGACCGAGTTGTTAAGAATTGATAGAGTGCTCATGAACTTTCTGACTTCTCAGGAATTAAAGCTATTAGCACACATGGCTTATAGACAGATGGGTCTCTGTCATTAGCAGGAAGGAAAGCGAAGAAGGGGACTGTAAGTACTATTGAATAATTAACTGATCGGCTTAGGGAAAGGTCCAACCTATTGTCCTTTCTCCAAAAGATTTGAAGGGTGTTGGCATCATCTGTTGAATGACGGATTCCAGATGTCTTCTCCACTTGTTGCTGCAGTACTGTTGCTTTTGAGGCATAGAAGTGAGCAACATGAGCTTTCTTCATGGAGCTGCAGTTCCGTAGC
>NW_015164194.1:1154400-1158553 GCF_001447785.1 Gekko japonicus
CATGAGACAGAAGAAGTTCTTATTGCTGCACAATACACTGCAGGATGTAAGATGAATCACCCAGTCCTCTTTTTCTGCAGTTTATTGGGAAGTATTCGTTGGTGCAATGTAAGCAATTTTTTAAAAAGACACCATGACATTCATGTATTCTTTTATTTATTTATTTCGTTTGACTCTCTGCACAGCAGGCTCAGGGCGGGTTACAACATTCTTAGGACATACAAAGACTTAAAATAGAATATAATTCATAAGAACAATTGCAATACAATATTAGTACATACAGTATAAATACGTAAAAACCTCTTAAGAGGCGCCAGCTAAACAATTTAATGAATTGGATGAAATTCCAGATTATGTGTAACTGCAGATTGAGACACAACAAGGGAAGTGGGTGGGTGAAGAAGCAGCTATGGTGGACTATAGACACTGCTAAGGTAAAGCAGAGCAGGGGAGGCCATTGTAGATGAATTGTCGCCGCCTCGACCATAGGCCCAGTGGAACATCTCTGTTTTATGGCCCCTGCGGAACTGCATTAAATCCTACAGGGCCTGGATCTCACTAGGGAGAATGTTCCACCAGGCTGGCGCCAGAGCTGAGAAGGCTCTGGCTTTGATCGAGGCTAGGCGGACATCTTTGGGGCTGGGGATGACCAGTAGGTGTTGATCGTAAGAGTGCAAGGCCCTTCAGGAGCTCTACTGGGAGTGAGAGTCCTGCAGATAACTATTTAACATAACATTGTGGCAAGGGACCAGCTAAGCGAGCATGGAACAGGCAAGGCAGGTGTCATTCCCCTGACCAACCTCCTTGCCCTTTTCTCGGGCGGGTCACCCAGCTCTGGTCTTGAGCTATCGGTCTGGCTCATGACTGGCAGCCCAGCAAACTGGTCGCCACCTAGGAGCGCCTACCTTTGAAGCCTGACAACTTGCAGGGAGGAGCATACCCTAAGAGGTTCCCAGAGGAGGTGATCACCATTCCCCACCCTGGACCTGAAAATCCGACGGGAGTTCCTGATGACCCCCTGTTCCCTAATGGGGAAAATGCCGTAAGGTGCTCACCAGTTCCGGTTTCTTGCCCACACCAACCTGCCGCAGCCAAGTCCAAGCCTCTGCTTTGGTCTTGGCTCCCACTAAAAGGCCAAGGCTGAGCTAATCCCTTGCCGCAAATCCTACACGTTGCCCTTGTCAGATAGGTGCACCCCATCAGCCCTATACAGGTCTTGGAACTCAACTCATATACTGGGGTGTGGCAGAAATTGCCCTAGACCACCCTCTATAGCCTTTCTCCTCTGGCAGTTGGCTTTACGCCTTGCAGGGTCTCTCCAATTGCGCCATACATGGCGGGGCAGAATAGCCGACCCGACTATCTGCACTCCAGGCCACTTTGCTCTTATCATCGCAAGGTCAGCCTCCACTTGTAACACCATGGCCATGTTCTTCATGGCAAAGCAGAATAGCCGACCAGACTATCTGCCCTCCAGGCCACCTTGTTCTTATCATCGCAAGGTCAGTCTCCACATGTAGCACCATGGCCTTGTCCTTCATGGCGAAGCAGAATAGCCGACCAGACTATCTACACTCTAGGCCGCCTTGCTCTTATCATCTCCACATGTAGCACCATGTCTCTGTCACTCATGGCAAAGCAGAATAGCTAACCAGACTATTTGCACTCCAGGCCACCTAGTTCTTACCCCTACTGTTCCTAACAAATGCCCAGCCGGGGGCTGGGGAAGGTGACAGAAGGCCGACTTAAAATGCCCATCCACTCTTGTTCATTCTGCTGCCCTGGTGCTTGTGAGCAAAATATTCAGTCATAAGAACATAAGAGAAGCCCCCCCCCCCCAGCACCAACAATACAGAGCATCACTTGCCCCACACTGAGAGTTCCTATCTATACCTTGTGGCTAATAGCCATGCCTGTAGCTGCCATCACCTCCTGTGGCAGTGAATTCCATGTGTAATCACTCCTTAGGCGAAGAATTACTTTTATCCCTTCTAACCCTACGTTCAGCAACCTCATTGAGTGCCCTCAAGTTCTTGTATTGTGAGAAAGGGAGAAAAGGACTTCTTTCTCAACCTGCTTTGTCCCATGCATAATCTTATAACCTCAATCATGTCACCCTTCAGCCGTCATTTCTCCAAGCTAAAGAGCCCCAAGCATTTTAACCTTTCTTCATAGAAAGTTTTCCAACCCTTTTATCATTCTAGTTGCCTTTTTCTGCCCTTTTCCCAATGCTATAATATCCTTTCTAAAGTGCGGTGACCAGAACTGCACACAGCATTCCAAATAAGGTTGCACCATGATTTATATAGGGGCAGTATGATACTGGCTGACTTGATTTCAATTCCCTTTTTAATAATCCCCAGAGTAGCATTGGCCCCATTATTGCAGTCGTGCACTGTCTCGACATTTTCAGTGAGTTATCTACTATGGCTCCAAAATCTCTTGGTCAGTCTCTCCTAGCTCGGAACCCCTCCCCATGCATTTATAGTTAGGATACTACCACCAATCAGTACTAGCCTCTCTAATCCCACTGTCAGATACCTCCACAGTTAACCCAATCTTATTTCACTAGGTGCGACCAACACTGTAATCTTTCTGCTCACCAAACCCCTTTGGGTGGCTCTTCTAAATTTACCAAGGGCTCTCTGCTCTACGAATCTATCATAGAAGCACCATAGGGGGGCGACATCTCTCTCACTAAGATTATAACTAGGCCTGTCTTTCGTTTGTCTCCATCACAAGAATGGATTCTGCATGAATGAAGACAGGAATCCTGCGAAAGGCAGGACCTGACCCCAAAACTGTCGGCCACCTTCCTGTCGGAATGGATGGAACCAAACTCTGAGTTTGTGATCTACAAAGTATAAACCCTGGTAGTGTCATAACCACTGGGTCCCTATGGCCAAGCTGACCCCAGACTTGTCATCCTAGTGTTCTGACTCTGTACCAGGTGACCAGATGTTGCCGCTACCTCACCTACCACAGTGAGTTTGCATTGTCTGTCCCTTAGAAGATCCAAATGTGCCTCTGCGCCCTGGACCACCTGCCTGGCATCGGACCGTTGTCCCCCAGACCGTGGGACAGATGTTGACATTCGCTCACCAGCTTCGTCACCTGCTCTTGAAAAGATTATAGAACCATAGAATGTTAGACTTCGGAGGAATCCTGCAGGTCATCTGGTCCAACCCCCTGCATTCTGCAGGAGCATAGCTGAAAGATAGCCTTATAAACAGTGTTTCTTCTGATCTGAGGAAGGATAGCTCTGTAGCAAACTAATTTATGCTTAATAGAAACTTATTCCAACTAATTTAACCCTCTGTAAGGCTCCCCCAGAAGGCCCTTTTCTGGCCACTTAATGAGCGCCCTCTGTGCTGTCCGGGTATGGTAATTATAGGGTTAACAGCTTGTACTTGCAAAGGACTCTTGGGAGACACGGCTGCTGGCCACTCCCCCTTCTGAACCTTCTGAACAGTTGGTTCTCTGACACCCATGGAGACAGTTAGCTGAAGAGAAGTACTGCTCTTTACCGATGGACTGTTATGCGTTGCCAACAGATGTACCTTGTTGTGTTATGGAATAAAGTAAGCCTATGTTTTCCACACTCTAAGGATTCCTGTGATAAGCTTTGCCTCTAACGTCTGTCTGGTTAATACTCACTGCCAGAATCCGATGTCTGGGCAGTACAGTAAAGAGCAAGACTCTTCAGATAATAAGAGCAAGTAAAGACCCAGAAAGTTCTTTGGATCTTTTTCAGAAAAGACTTAATTAAAGGTTCCCTTCTGGCTTTGAAAGACTCCTGCCTAAAGACAAGGGATACTGGCTCATGGGCACGTCCATGCCATCTAGTGGCCAAAGTAATAATCGCGCCTGGAACAGTAAATTTTTAAGTATAAGGCTTCAACTGCTGTATTTATTCTACTGCCAAGCACCCAGAGTTAAACTGCTCAAAGGGTTTCTAGAAGGCCTAGAAAATCCTGAACAGACGATTCTGTTCACTAAAGCAGCTTAACAGGCAATCTTTATCACAAAGGATTAGACGGCAGAAATCAAGTTGTTCACCTCAAGCTTGAAGTGGATCAGTTAGAGTTTCCTGGCCTGGAAGCAATCAAGCTAGGAAAGTCTGCACAGTTGAGTTCTACAAGTTCGCGCAGCA
>NW_015164194.1:1163338-1164941 GCF_001447785.1 Gekko japonicus
TGGGTATGTACACAACCAAAGTAGAAGGTTTTATGTGTATGTTGCCAATAGAGTTGAAAGGATTCGACGGTCATCAACTCCTGAGCAATGGGTGTACATATCAACGGATCAGAATCCAGCAGACCATGCTACGCGGTCACTTTCAGCTGCCCAGCTAAGCGAATCAACTTGGCTAAGGGGACCCAAGTTTCTTCAGCTCCAGGATCGGTCTATACAAGAGCCAGAGGGGTGCTACGAGCTCGTGGACCCTGACCTGGATACCGAAGTTCGTCCACTCAACTGCCGAATCACCAGCGTGATAGAGTGCAAGCGACCTCTGGGCGTTGGACGGTTTGAACGCTTCTCAACGTGGAAGTCATTGGTTCAAGGGGTGTCAGCACTCATACGTCGTGTAAAGGTCAAGGGTTCACCTTCCCTGACAGGTTCGTTTGCAAGTCGAAAGAGGGATTATACACGCTGTGCAACGGGAGGTGTACGCAGAAGAGTACAGATGCTTGGCAGCTAAGAAACCAGTTCCAAAGAACAGCAGCCTACTCAAGTTAAACCCTCTCCTAGATGGTTGCGGGGTCTTAAGAGTAGGAGGATGTTTGAACAGAGCCAATTTGGCTCTGACTGAAAAACACCTAATAATCTTACCAGGCAACCAGCATGTGACACTATTATTGATGCAACACTACCATGAGAAGGTGGCACATCAAGGCCGCCATCTTACAGAAGGTGCCATCAGAGATGCCGGTTTTTGGATCATAGGAGCCAAAGGACGCATAACATCATTAATTCATAAGTGTTTGGAGTGCTGCAAATTAAGATGACACAGGCAAGGTCAGATGATGGGTGAGCTTCCACCTGATAGGCTTAGCATGGAACCTGCTTTCACCAACATAGGAGTAGACGTTTTTGGACCATGGAACATAGTTCTTAGGAGAACTAGAGGGAACCGAGTTAGTGCCAAGCGATGGGCCGTACTCTTCACCTGCCTCAGTGTCCGAGCTGTTCATATTGAAGTAATAGAATCCATGGACACTTCCAGCTTTATCAATGCTCTAAGAAGATTTCAAGCCATACGAGGACCAGTCAAGATTATCCGGTCCGACAGAGGCACCAACTTCATAGGGGCTTGTGGAGAGCTGAAGATCAACAAAGATAAGGATCATCTTGACACATCCCTCCGGAAGTACCTAGATAACCAAGGATGTTCGTGGATCTTCAATCCACCCCAAGCCTCGCACATGGGAGGTGTATGGGAGCGCATGATAGGTATCACCAGAAGGATCTTGGACTCTATGCTTGCCAAGGTAGGGCCCCTCTCCCACGACACTCTAGTGACTCTTATGGCAGAGGTCTCGGCTATCATCAATGCGAGACCTTTAGTACCAGTATCTTCAGATCCAGAAAATCCAACAATTTTGACACCTGCCACCTTGTTGACTCAAAAGACTGCTGATTGGACACCTCCAAAAGGAACCTTCGCCCTACAGAGTTTACATGAGCGACAGTGGAGACAAGTCCAGTCACTAGCCAATGTATTCTGGAAGCGTTGGAAGGTAGAGTATCTTCCATTATTGCAGAGTCGTCGCAAGTGGAAGACGCCTGAACCCAATCT
>NW_015164195.1:0-3936 GCF_001447785.1 Gekko japonicus
GGGCCAAACTGCCAGTCTGCACTCAGCCTTAGACCAACAAGTTGTTTGAGGGCAAAAGTTTTTGTGCGTCAGCACTAACTCCTTCAGATACAAAGAGCTGCTATAAGCCTAGCAAAAAAATTTCATAGGGGTGTCAAGATTCCACACGTGGGAGAGGGCTGAAGTCTATTTAGCGTTTTACCCTGGGCTGTTGCTAAAACAGACTTCAAGGGCAGAGTTACTCCTCAGGAACAGCGCAGGTGGAAACCTTTTTCTTCTGCTTTGGCTGATCCTTACTGGCTTTTATTTTAAAGAATGCGCCGTGAAAAGAACCTGCAAAACATCACTGGAAGTGCACTCTGGTGGTTAACAAAATAGGAGCATTGCTGGCTTTATTTGTTTGGTTTCCAAAGAGACCGTACATATAAATGCTAAAAGCAGATTATTAATATACCTAGGATACAGAATATGGTCTGGAACGCAAGGTAGGCAGTGATCGTGCCTTCCGATAAATCTGAGGCCCCGTTTACAGGCAGAGATGTCGGATTATCATGTGAAATTGAGACTAAAGTTTCAGAGAAACTGTGTCTGCAATCCTACACACTCTTCCTTGGGAATAAGCCCCTTCAGTGGGATTGACTTCTGTGATGGGGGCAACCCAACACAGTCTGCCCCGTGAGAAAACAGTCAGAGAGCAGCATGCCACCCCCTGCATCCAGCTTTCGGCATTGTATGAACCAGAGTTCCAGAGCTCTAGCCAAAGAACAGGCACTCAGATCCCCTTGCCAAGGGAAGGTAATGTCCATTTGTGCATTGAGGGCGTTCTTGCTCCATTCCTTCATAATGCTGCTAGGGACTGGTTGGCCACTTTGTGAGACACGATGCTGGATTAGAAGGACCACTGGTCTGAACCAGCAGGGCTCCTCTGGTGTTCTTATGAAGGCCTCGGCCTCTCTGCCCTGTTGTTGGCCATCCAGAGGAACTGGTTGGCCACTGTGTGAGAAACTATGGTGCTGGAGAAGACTCTTGAGAGTCCCTTGGACTGCAAGAAGATCAAATCAGTCAATCCTAAAAGAAATCAACCCTGACTGTTCCCTGGAAGGCCAGATAATGAAACTGAAGCTCAAATACTCTGGTCACCATATGAGAAGGGAGCACTCCCTGGAGAAGACCCCGATGCTGGGAAAGATTGAAGGTCAAAGAAGACGGGGATGGCAAAGGATGAGATGGTTAGACAGTGCCACAGATGCAACGAACATGAAGTTGAGCAAACTTCAGAGGATGGCGGAAGACCGGAAGACCTGGCGTGATCTGGTCCATGGGGTCGCGAAGGGTCGGACTCGACTGTGCGACTGAACAACAACAACAACTGGAGAAGGAGGGAGGGGTAGTGTGACTGACCACTCAAAGAACATGAGCCTGTTTTTCTTCTCGCCTCAGTGCAGACCCACAAATTGACCGACTTGCTTGTCTGTGCTGGTATCGCATTATGAGAAGACAGAGCACGGCACTGTCGAGCCAAAAGAGGCATCTTGTTGGGCTCAAACACCATGGGGATAAAGGGAAGCTCATCCTGAAGGCACTAAGTTGCCGCTTTCCAGTCATCACGGAGGGAGATGGATGCCTCTGAGCCAGGCAGTCGATGTGACGACTGATCTGGAAGAAGGAAACCTGAAACACTGAGACAGAAGTGGTCATGCCAGTTGACAGCACAGAGAAATGGTGGAATTAATCCATTTCAACATAGTACTCTTGGTGGGTCCTTCTCAAGGCCCTTTTTAGGACCACCTATCTTTTTGGCCATCCGGTCACAGCCAACTTATGGCGACCCAAGCTGCGACTTGACTTGACTGCACTTATACACGTATGTAGCATCAGAGGCTGAGTTCAGACTGGCAGTTTGAAGCGCGAGGGAGTCGTGGCAAAAAAGACCCGGGACAACTTGCTCCGGGTATTCCTGGTCACACTGCACTGACTGATGCGGGAGCATACCAGGGAGGAGGCGCAAGGGAGCGTTCGCACTGTTGGCCCGCCCCTGGTGGAGGCACGGCTGTAAGGCGCGGCTTTCTTTTTGGTAATCCGGAGATATGCGCTTATGCGCATCAGCAATTGCGGCTTTCGGCATTGTCATGATCTGGACTGTGTAAGCACGGCCTAGCAGGCCTAGGAAGCCTATGTGGCAGTGGGAGGAGGCTAGGCCTACAACTCCCAGAAGCCTCTGGGAGGTTTTGGAGCCAAAATTGACCAATAGGAAAAGAGGAGGGTTTGGAATAAGAGACTGGTGCCACAGCAGAACCTGTTCTTTTCTTCCAGAGAGCAGAGCCAGAAAGAAGGCTGCTGCAGGGGAGAGACCCTCATCCTGAGGGAAGGGTGAGTAGTCTAGTGTCACGTGGAATAGTGAGCTAGGGACAGTGTATATTTAGACACGTTAGGGCATTTGATTTCTTTTCACCCACTTACTGTTATTATTCTGCACCTTGTTGTTTGACCTCCTATAAAATAAACCTTTTCCTTGTTGCACTCTGCCTGGTCCTCACGCCTGTTATTCGGCCAAAAGGGATGTCTGAAGGTCTTGGGAGGGTGCTCTGGGCCTTCTCAAGGGACCTAAATCCAGAGTGGTGGCAGCGTCAGGTGACACTTCACCTGAGCCGTGACAGGCGTTCACATTTCCGGGAAGCGGGTTTGCTACCACTTTCACCAGGTACTTTTTAAACTTGGGACGGAAGCGTTACAAGACGGGATGAGTACGGCTGGGGAACGCCGGACAGCTGTGCCTGTGTGAACGGCCCCTTTAATCCATTTGAGAAACGTTTCTGAAATGTGCCTATATCGGGCCAAACTGCCAGTCTGCACTCAGCCTTAGACCAACAAGTTGTTTGAGGGCAAAAGTTTTTGTGCGTCAGCACTAACTCCTTCAGATACAAAGAGCTGCTATAAGCCTAGCAAAAAAATTTCATAGGGGTGTCAAGATTCCACACGTGGGAGAGGGCTGAAGTCTATTTAGCGTTTTACCCTGGGCTGTTGCTAAAACAGACTTCAAGGGCAGAGTTACTCCTCAGGAACAGCGCAGGTGGAAACCTTTTTCTTCTGCTTTGGCTGATCCTTACTGGCTTTTATTTTAAAGAATGCGCCGTGAAAAGAACCTGCAAAACATCACTGGAAGTGCACTCTGGTGGTTAACAAAATAGGAGCATTGCTGGCTTTATTTGTTTGGTTTCCAAAGAGACCGTACATATAAATGCTAAAAGCAGATTATTAATATACCTAGGATACAGAATATGGTCTGGAACGCAAGGTAGGCAGTGATCGTGCCTTCCGATAAATCTGAGGCCCCGTTTACAGGCAGAGATGTCGGATTATCATGTGAAATTGAGACTAAAGTTTCAGAGAAACTGTGTCTGCAATCCTACACACTCTTCCTTGGGAATAAGCCCCTTCAGTGGGATTGACTTCTGTGATGGGGGCAACCCAACACAGTCTGCCCCGTGAGAAAACAGTCAGAGAGCAGCATGCCACCCCCTGCATCCAGCTTTCGGCATTGTATGAGGAACTGTGGATTGGGGGTAAAGTAGCCTCAGAAGAGGAACATGGCAGGACACACGCGAGCATCTCCTAAAACCACACACTTTCTGAACTCCCTTCTTCCTAACAGAACCTAAGGACTGACTCTCACAATCAAGAAGAGAAGAAGAGGAGATTGGATTTATACCCCACCCTTCACTACCTGAAGGAGTCTCAGAGTGACTTACAATTTCCTTTCCCTTCCCCTCCCCACAACAGACACCCTGTGAGGTAAAAGAAAAAGAAAAAGAGACTGAATTTATACCCCGCCCTTCACTACCCGAAGGTGTCTCAGAGCTGCTTACAAACTCCTTCCCCTTCCCCCTCCCCACAACAGACACTCTGTGAGGTAAAAGAAGAAGAAGAAGAGATTGGATTTATACCCCACCCGCCCTT
>NW_015164195.1:4179-8347 GCF_001447785.1 Gekko japonicus
CTCCAATTCTGACATATTTATTAGCTTGGATCTGTTTTTCCCCCCAGTTGAACCCAAGCAGATGATAGCCATAAACTAAGCTTCTTATTCTTTTAATCTGTTAAAAACATCTTCATTATTCTGCATGCTAATTAACTGCCCACCCTCTATATGTATAACTGTCAGGGCTATTTTTGGGCAGGAACGCACAGGAACGGAGTTCCGGCTGGCTCCCGAGTTGGCCACGCCCAGCAGGAACTCATTAGCGTAATAGGCCACACCCAACATCAGAAACTCATTAGGATTGGCTACATTGGGGTGTGTGGCCTAACAAGCAAAAGAGTTCCTGCTACAAAAAAAAATCTGGGTTTTGACAACAAACAAGGTAAACAGAATAAGAAGCAAAAGGTGGGTGTGGCTGGATGAGCACACTTCAGGTAATATGGGGGTGCAGCCTAATATGCCAATGAGCGGTGCTGTCAGGGGTGTGGCCTAATATGCTAATGAGTTTCTGCTGTTGGGTGTGGCCTATTATGCTAATGAGTTCCTGCTGGGCTTTTTCTACAAAAAGAGCCCTGATAACTGTTATTTCTATTTCATTGTGTCTGAAGACGTCTGTGTGCACACGAAAGCTCACGCTCGGAATAAAACTTTGTGGGTCTTAAAGGTGGCCCTGGACTCGAACTTTGTTTCCTCCTTCCCAGCTCACACTGGGACGAGGAGGAAGGGGGTCTGTGTGGGTAAAGTGCCATCAAGTCACAGCTGACTTATGGCAACCCCGTCAGGTTTTCAAGGCAAGAGAGGTTCAGAGTTGGTTTGCCCTTCCGTTCCTCTGCACAGCGACCCGGGAACTTCCTTAGTGGTCTCCCATCCAAGTACTAACCAGGGCTGACCCTGCTTAGCTTCCGAGATCTGACAAGATCGAGCTCGCCCGGGCCATCCAGGCCAGGGAAAGGGAAGCAGGGGCGAAGTCACACCCACAAATGCTCTCAGAACCAAAGTCTGTAACTATATCAGAAATATGCTATCAGGTATTATTATAAAGTGCTGTGATGAGATTGTACAGACGAAATGGCTGAGACGGGCACTGGGAAAATGATAAAGACAGAACTGCCGCAAAGTGTGCGCTTCCAAAAGGCAGGGGCTCCTTCTCCTGGCTCCTGCAAGCAGCCCTCAAAAGCATTTCAAAAGCTGCAGGAATCGATGGGTAAACATCCCTGAAACGGGTTTTCAAACACCTGCAACCTCTGGAGGAGTAGTTAAGCTGTTTTGGAGGGGGTTGTTTGTACCCTTCCGCTGGATTTCCCCTGGGGAAGAGATTAAATTTATAACTGTGTCAGCGCAGCGTGAGCTGTTTTCTTGCCTCCCCCCCCCACCCCTTTCTCTGGCATTCTCTCTACCTTTGGAATCTTTTGTGGGGGCAGGTGTATAAATAGAGCGGCTCTCAATTAATAGCAGCCTTGCCCACCACAGGCCTCCCGATCGGGAGCCACAAGGCACCTGCGGTAATAAAACACCGAGAGAGATAATGCTCTGCGTTTTCAGCGGACCAGCCGCTTTGTCCCACAGCACACTTTCTTAAAATATTTCTTTCTTCGGAACGTCGTTTGCGAGTGGGTGTTGCCAAAGGAGCCGTTCGGTGGCCCGAGGAGCTGGTTTTGCAGTTAGTGCAAACACCGCACCCTGGCAGCCGCCCAGCGAAACCCTTTGGATGCCTGAAAGGTTGAGAATGTTTACAGCACCGGTTTGGCACTGCTGTGTCTGCTGAAGGACCACACCCACACCCGATTCGGCCTCGTGAAAGACTCAGCTTCGTTTCCACCCACCCCCAGTATTCTAGCCCTTGTGGCTAGCAAGCACACGGGCCGATTAATCGCAAAAGCTAATAAAGCAGAATGGCAAAAGGGGCCTTCTACACTCAGAGGCAGTTTAGCTCTGAATAACAGGTTAGGGCTGTCAGCTTTGGGTTGGGAAGAAGATTTTGGAGGAAGCGCCTGGAAAAGGGGATTTGGGGAGGGGCCTCAGCAGGGTACAATATCATAGAGCAGGGACATCAAACACGCAGCCCGTGGTTTTCCGTGGTTTACGTTGACAGCCAGTTTGGTGTAGTGGTTAAGAGCATGGACTCTAAACTGGGAGAACCGGGTTTGATTCCCCACTCTTCCACATGCAGCTGCTGGCGTGACCTTGGGTCAGTCGCAAGTTCTTTCAGAGCTGTTCTCTCAAGAGCTGTCCTCGAAAGACCTCTCTCAGCCCCACCTACCTTACAGGGTTCTGCTGTGGGGAGGGGAAGGGGAAGGGATTGTAAACCGCTCTGAGACTCCTTCAGGTAGTGAAGGGCGGGGTATAAATCCAGAATCATCATCCTCCTCTGGGTCTTAGGCTCAAAGCACTGACCATCAGATTTCTGTAATGAATGTCAATAAATCAAAAGTAGGTTTGCCACTTACAGATACACACCGGAACAACACCTGAACAGCATGATCAAGACTGCTACAGCACAGACATTGTCTCCAGATTTTGATGCAATAATTCAGAGCAAGAGGTGGCAGTTATCAGAGAAGGTTAAATAAACAAAACATTGCAAGAGTGCTAATGTTTTCAGGACAAAATAAGTTTTAAAAAAACCCTTTACTTGTGTTTGTCTGTGTCTATGGAGTTTATATCTCTGTTACGTGGCATTATATTTTATGACACACACGGTCCGGCCTGACAAGGTCTCGTTTATGACAGATCCGGCCCTCATAACAAATGAGTCTGACCCCCCCTGCCATAGAGTCCACCTCCAAAGTGGCCATTCTCTTCAGGGGGACTGATCTCTGTAGTCTAGAGATCAGTTCTAATAGCAGGAGATCTCCAGGCCCCACCTGGAGGCTGGCAACCCCAGCTAAGAGTGATCAGTGATGACGAAGCGCTGTCAATTCCACATGCTGCTTGTGGGTTTCCTAGACAGCTCAGTGTCAGAAACAGGATTCTGGGCTAGATGGCTGAACTCAAGCGATAGAATACCCGTGGATTGGATTAACTGAAGCTGCAGGAGTCCCATCAGTGATATATGCAGTTATTCTCCCAAATGGCAGAACTAAACCCTATGCTTGGTTCATCTCAAATGATGAACCTTGGCACATCTGCACGTCTTTAGCACAGCTGACAGTCACAATAATTGGAAAAACTGTGCTTGCGTGTAAGAGATGCACGTTGCCGTCTTCTTAACGCAACTCCCCCCTTCCGCAAAAAAACAGAAACACTTTTACAAATCCCAGAAATGTTAAATATGGCCACTCAGAAGGAGCAAGGCACCAAGACAAAGAAGCAGGCACACAGACATTGTTATATTTTATAGCCCCTTTTTGAGCCAAGATTGATTGAAGAAGAAGAGGAGGAGGAGGAGGAGGAGATTGGATTTATACCCTGCCCTTCACTACCCGAAGGAGTCTTTGTTGTACATATTAGATTCCATGTCAAAAATGAAGTCAAACGAGGAGGAAGTTCTTGTATTTTATTGTAATGAAATACGGAAAACAGTTAGGCCAAAGGACCCATCAAAACTGACTGCTTTCTTCTCAGCATATTCAGGGAAAATGCCTCAATTAATAGGAAACCAATTAGACCAAATAGTTAACCAAAAATTGACAACTTTCTTCTTTTTCTTCTTCCTCTTCTTCTTGAGCATATTCTGAACATATTCAGGAAATACATGATATTTTATACATGGACTGACATCATCAAGAAAACAATATTCAAACAGCATAATTGGTTACAAAAGACAGTGGTAATTTGAGTAATAATCCTCTGATTGGCCAGATATAAAGAAACATATATCTACGTCAAACTAAGTGTTTACTTAACCTAACCTAAATGATAATGGGCAAGGATTCTTCATATCAGACTAAAATCTTATCTGACCCAGACATTGAAAGGTTTGCCCTAAGAACTACAGAATCATGAACTTTGTACCTATTATGTTGTCTGCTAACAATATCAGACCTACAAGAGGAAAGCCTTCTATATAACAGGCCTTTCTAACATCCTAATAAAATATTACTTAAAGAACAAATCTATAAAAACCAGAGAAATATGAATATGAACAATCAAGAAGGAAAAAACCTATATATGAAAATCTTTATAGTCCCACTCATACTACAGAGTGGCTTACAAACTCCTTTCCCTTCCCCTCCCCACAACAGAC
>NW_015164195.1:8968-25872 GCF_001447785.1 Gekko japonicus
GCCATGTCCGAAAAGATCGTCTCTTGAGTTGCCGCCCTCCTAATCATGGAAGGTGGGGGGGGGGGGCACTGGAAACAAGGCCTCTGAAGATAACTTTAGAGGTCAGGTAGTACATTTGCCAGATCTCCCAGAATTACAACTGAACTTTAGACAACAGACATCAATTCCCCTAGATAAAATGGCTACTTTGGAGGCTGGACTCTATGGTATTTATAGCCTGCTGAGGTGCCTCCCCTCCCCAAATCCCACCCTCCCCAGACTCCATCTCCAAATCTGTAGGAATTTCCTAACTTATTTGCAACCATATTGGGCATGGGAGTAGGCAGTCCTTCAGGTATGCTGGCCCCAAGCTGTACAAGACTTTAAAGGTCAACACCAGCACCTTTAATTGGGCCTGAAAACAAACTGGGAGCCATTGAAGAAGAGCCATGACTGGACCATGACTGTGGTCTCCACAACCCACTCCAGTAAGTGTCCTAGCTGCAGCATACTGTACCAACTGAAGTTTCCAAGCAGTTTAAGTTATTGTTAACTTCATTTATAGCCCACCTTTCCCACAGACTCAAAACGGACTACAAAATATGATTTAAAAAATTCAAACAGCAATGATGTCTAATAAACAGAGCAATATGGTGGGGCTAGGCCTGAAGAATGGGAAACAATCCAAGCAAATGAGAAGAAACTGTCTAAAGAAACAAAACAATCAATGTAGATAACAAATTTTAACATATCATAATGAGGAGAAGGTGACAAATGTGGAAGACGCTGAATTGCAGTGACGCAGCCAGAGGTTGAATTTTGGGTGAGCCCAGACCACTAATTATTGTCACCTTGGGGTCTTACCTTTTTATTTGTGATAGCAGGTTCAGATCGCCATGTAAACAAAACAAGCAGCTATTTGGGGTGCCATGACAACAGGTGTGCCACCTGGGGAAAGGCAAATTTATTTTTGTTCCTGTACCAGGTCCTACTGCTGATCAGTGAAGCAGCAAAAGCAAAACTGGAGGTGGGGTGGGGAAATCAGTGAAAACTGACATTGTGCCAATGCCACTTTTGCTGCAAGCCCAGAAAATGATGTCACCACATCAAGACGATGCTCTAGGATTGCCCGTGCTGGACTGGCGACCCTAACCAGATGTGATGTTGGAAGTTCCATGGGTTGAGCTCTCAATGTTTTCTTCTTTAGACAGCAAGCATATGGGCCCCCCAATTCAGACTGTGTTTGCAGTGCAGGAGAAGGGAGACCAAGCCTTCCTTCCCTCCTAGTTCCAGCAAGTTCTGCTCATCAGGCAGAGCTTGCATATCCCAGCTCATGCTCTGTATTGTTTCCCTAGGCCCATGCCTCTGCTGTAGTTCCTTGAATAGCCCCTCAGAAGATGGCATCGTATGCCTCATGCCTAGGTGTGGTGGCTTTCTTCTGTCTGCAGGACTACAAGGATTGAGGTGCTGAGCCTGAGCTCATAAGATTCTGGATTTCAGATCCTGCTGTCTAACAAATTAGATCAGCTATGGCTTTTTCTTCTTAATGTATTAAGGGAGCAAGCTGGAAAACTGGGCTAAAAGAAATTTAATAATTTTCAATGGGCAAAAAACTACACAAAATAAACCCGGCTTTGAATTCTAGATGCTGGAAGAACTGTGGGAATTTAGGCTCATATTTCCATTGCTGGTGGGAGTGTCCAGTGATACATACATTTTGGGAAGAAGTTTTGGGTGGTATAAGGGATATCACTGCGCTGGACTTGCCAGTCTGTCCCAAATTGGTGCTTTTGGACAGATTGGAGACAGTTACGGCATCTAGGGCCGAAAAAGAGCTTATCTCGAAACTTCTAGCGGCAGCGTGTATAACTGTAGCAGCTGTGTGGAAAGCCAACTCTCCCCCTCAAATGCAGATGTGGTATGACAAAATATGGGATCTATTTATTTTAGATAAGCTGACCCAGGTCACTCAAGTAAGCATAACAAGCACGTCAAAGGCACATGGTAGATTTGTGGCGGTTTGGTTTAGGGTGTTTCAGTATATGCCAGAAAAGGACATACTCCCCTCAAATGCCGCTTATGCTCTGTGGATACGCTTTTAGGTGAATGTCAACCCACATCACAGGAGGTTGTACAATAGAGCGATCGCCATTGGGGAAGCGGGTTTAGTTGTCTCTTTAAGTAGTTTGCTGATTAGAGGATTGCAAAAATGGTTAATGTGTTAGGACTTATTGGAAGTTGGGAATGTCTGTTTGGTTCCCCACTTGCTGTAAAGAAGGCGGTTTCTGTTTTGTATCGTGATTTTCTGTATGTTTTTGCTGTTGTGCTTCTGTGTTTTGTTAATAAAAGAAAAAAAAATTAAAAAGGGGAAAAAATAAAAACGTGTGTAATATTTGTTCATGTCTTGCGGCTCTCAAACATCTGAGGTTTATTCTTTGTGGCTCTTACGTTGAGCAAGTTTGGCCACCCCGGGACTAGAACAATGCAAGACAAAATTCTGTTGGTCTTTATGCCGCTACAGATTTACGTGGCTAAAATTAGGACAATAAAGTCTACCATGACTGGCAACAGCTCTCCAGGACCTCTTCAGAAATCTGCTGTTCAAGACCATTTAGATTTCAGATACTAGAAACTCTGGTGGCTTTGGCATTGCTTGAAAAGACAAATTGCAGACTATTTCACAATCATTGTTCTGCTTAACTAAACCTACCCCAAAAAATATTACAAGGGCCACATGCCAAACAAGGACTGAATTAAAGGTAAAGATAAAAGTTTCCCTTGCTCAAAAGCCAGTCGAATCCAACTCTAGGTGGTGGGGCTCATCTCCGTTTCCAAGCCAAAGAGCCAGTGCTGTCTGAAGACGTTTCCGTGGTCATGTGGCCGGCATGACTAAATGCCAAGGGACACGGAACACTGTTGCCTTCCCACCAAAGCGGTACCTATTTATCTACTTGCAATTTCTTGCTTTCGAACTGCTAGGTTGGCAGGAGCTGGGGCCAGAGACGGGAGCTCACTCCGTCATGCGGCACTTGGGTCTTGAACTGCTGCCAAACTACAGGTGAAGCCAAATCCCACTGCACAATGCTCACGGACACATGAAGTTACCTTATAATGAATCAGACCAGAAGTCCATCAAGGTCAACATTGTCTGGACTGGCAACAATTCTCCAGGGTCTCAGGTAGAGGTCTTTCACCTCATCTGTTACCTAATTTTTTTTTTAACTAAATATGCCAGGGATTGAACCTGAAACCTTCTGCATGCCAAGTAGATGCAGTACCACGGAGCAGAGGCCCATTCATTATCCAGTCCTTTATTTGCCTCTGGAACTGGCAGACATGCAAGAAAGAACAAGAAAGCACCATGAAGAAGGTCAGATTGGCTGACCCCCCTGGCCTTGTTATACAGCTAGGTCAACCTGCATCACTCCCTTTTTACGGGCGGATCAAGAAGCGAAATAACTTCTTAGTAGGCAAATCGTTTCCTGAACTTTAGCCTGCTTTGAGACGGTTGCAAACCACATGATGCAAATCGTTCTTTACAAAAGAGAACTATTTTGCAATACCCATTTAAACAAATTTCCTTTATTCCCCAGGCCTTTCCACCAAACCATACACAAAATTTAAAAGCGGGGAAGGAAAAGAGACATATAAAAAACAGGGAACGGGAGCAATTCATTCTTTTAAGGCCGAGGATGTTGATTATCACTGCCCATTTCCAGGTGGAAAAACATTGCTGCTAACGTAACCAATTCAGTTGCACTCAGCTACCCAAACACACCTGGAGCTTTTCAAAAACCGACTTAATATTGTATTAAAAGTAAACATGCTAAGGACAAGAACATTTAGAGTCATCAGAAAGAGCTGCTGGCCTCCATATGTTATTGAAGGGAAGAGCTTCTGTATGTGTGTGCGTGCGTGCGCGCATGCACTACAAACTAAAAAGCTTCCCAGGCTACCTAACTTAGAGAAGAAGAAGAGATTGGATTTATATCCCGCCCTTCACAACCCAGAGGAGTTTCAGAGCGGCTTATCCTTTCCCTTCCCCTCCCCACAACAGACACCCTGTGAGGTAAAAGAAGAAGAAGAAGAGATGGGATTTATACCCCGCCCTTCACTACCCAAAGGAGTCTCAGAGCGGCTTACAAACTCCTTTCCCTTCCCCTCCCCACAACAGACACCTTGTGAGGTAAAAGAAGAAGAAGAGATTGGATTTATACCCCGCCCTTCACTACCCAAAGGAGTCTCAGAGCGGCTTACAAACTCCTTTCCCTTCCCCTCCCCACAACAGACACCCTGTGAGGTAAAAGAAGCGGCTTACAAACCCTTTTCCCTTCCCCTCCCCACAACAGACACCCTGTGAGGTAAAAGAAGAAGAAGAGATTGGATTTATACCCCGCCTTTCACTACCCAGAGGAGTCTCAGAGTGGCTTACAAACTTCTTTCCCTTCCCCTCCCCACAACAGACACCCTGTGAGCAGAGCTGAGATAGCTCTGACAGAAAGTGCTCTTTTTCAGGAACAGCTGTGCCAGAACTATGGCTTGCCCAAGGTCATCCAGCCAGGTGCAAGTGGAGGAGTGGGGAATCAAACCCAGTTCTCCCAGACTGGAGTCCACACACTTAACCACTACGTCAAACTTAAAGGGGAAATCATTTTGATTGCACTACTGATTTCCCCTCTGCTCTTTCCTACTTCCGAATCAGGTGTTAGATCACAGCCTCTCCTCCAGAGGACAGACAGGAAAGCGGGAGTGAATCACAGGGAACTTTCATGTTTATCTTTCTAATTTATGTTCCTTACGAATAATCCACCTTTCTCACAGGGACTTGAGGCGGATTACACATAATGAGTCAGTACAACGTTCAATGACCAGTGAGTTCAGATTTTAGAAGCACTTCTTGGTGCTGGGTGGGTCAACAGTGGGAGGGCTTCTAATGTCCTGGCCCCACTGGTGGACCTCCTGATGGCACTGGTATTTCTGGCCACTGTGTGATACAGAGTGTTGGGCTGGATGGGCCTTTGGCCTGATCCAACATTGGCGTCTCTTATGTTCTTATGTTCTTAAGTCTAGATGCACCAGAAAGAACTGGAGCACAGCAGAAGTGTTTACATGACACATTAAGCCATACAGAAATTACAGAAACAGGATCCTACTTATGATAAGGTATACAAAGCAGTATAGACCACAGTCCCTGAGCATTAACCCAAGCAAGTTTGTAAAACCATTTTGTGCAGTGCAACCTTATTACTTGTGCAGAAAAGTCCTCTCAAAAAGTTCAGTCTTGCACAATTTGCAGAAGGCCAGGAGAGTGGGAACTATTTGTGTAGTGGTTAAGAGCGCTGGACTCTGGTCTGGGAGAACCGGGTTTGATTCTCCCACTCCTCCACATGCAGCCAGCTGGGTGACCTTGGGCCAGTCACAGTTCTCTCAGAACTTTCTCAGCCCCACCTACCTCACAGGCAGGCCCGTAGCTACTGTGGGGCCCGGCCCCCTGCTGTTTTGGGGGGCCCTCCCCCAATCCTCAGCTCCCCTTCCCTCCTTTCGGCCCCCTCACCCCCTGATCAATCTGAGCCGGCATCTCCGTTTGAGCTCATTTGCGATGAGCTGAGTCTCTGTAGGACCCAGCAGCAACCAGAACTTCTTCCAAACATCAAAACCTCATTAGTTGTCTCATCTCATTCCATGGTTAAATCCATTACAATTCATCCATTTCCCAAGGATAGTACATATTCTTGCAAGACTGAGTCTTTCCAAATAACGGGCGAACAAGTTCAGTATCAAGCTGAATGTTTGGAAGAAGTTCTTCTTACGAAACGGGAGTTTAACTCCGGAGAATTTCGTCCATCTGGAATTGGAATTGCACAAAAGAAAAGATTGAATTATATATGCTGTGATTTTGTAAGATTATAAGTGTCTTTTGCATCATTTACAGCTTTTTTGGTATTCTTTAACTGTGAGTGACTATATGAGCTGTACCCCCCTTTTTTGCATGTTAGTGGTTTAGTGGTAGAGCATCTGCTTGGAATGCAGAAGATCCCAGGTCCAGTCCTCGGCATCTCCAGCCAAAAGGATCAGGTAGCAGGTGAAGTGAGACCCTGAGAGAGCCACTTGTTAGAGAATGAACTTGACATTTTGCTTTATGGACTTATATTTATTGCTAAACACAATGGACTGTGCACACACACACACAGGCTCAGAGGACTGTACACTTTAAGTCACCTGTTGTGATGCAACACATAGAAGGTGCCTACATGTGTAGATAAGGTTTCAGTTACACAGTTACCAGCCTGGTGAAGAAGCACACCACCTCCATTATTGTGAGCAGTAAGAAACAACAGCTTTGAGAAGAGACAGCCCCCATTGCAGAATTATTTGTGGTCACGTAGGACACATCACTGCTTTGTTCCTGCATTGGTATTTCCTGCCAAATGGACATTTGGTTCACAATGAGAATGGCCAGCTTCATCAACACTTCAATGAAGCATCCTGACACCAAGGTTTTCACACCTGCCCAGATGCCCTTCTTTGAGCAAGGTATTAGATTTCAATATTGGCCACTCCTTATAGGTAACCACCCCTCCCTACATGCAACCAATAGGATTGTTTTTGGGACGGACTAACAGGTAGGTGGGTCCACAGGTTGGAACAGTTACCACCCACCTAATGGAACCCCCTATAAAAGGTAAGGACCATTTGCCTGGCCCTTCCTAGCTAGCAACCCCCGCAACAACCCCTGTCTGCTTTTTACTCCTCTTGAGTCCCACTTGCCATCCCCAAACTCTTGCCTCTACTTTGATCTCTTGATCTGCAGTCAAGAGACCCACACGTTCCGGCTGGTTCTGGTCGAGTGTGAATTCCCTAGTTTACATTTCTTCCCATCCATTCTTCATTGAAACAACCAAAGCTGCGAAGACAGATAAGTATTACCCATCATTCCCCCCACCTGCTAATGCAACCATGCTTATTTTAATACTGTATTTCTAAGGAACTTGACTGAATGTGTGAGTGCATCAGTATTGTTTGTATGAGATTTATTTTCTTAAGTAAAAGACATTTATTTTAACACTTTGGTAACCCTTGGTGGGAGCAGGACCTTGGTATACTTGGCAAGGACCCATTTATAAATTGCCAATTGCTGTACATAAAGCAATTCAGCTAACACACTTGCCAGTCAGAGTAAACAAGACTGACCAATGGTCTGATTCTGTGCAAGGCAGCTTCATGTGAGCCCTGGCAGATCCAGAGGAGGTGCCCTTTGTAGATTCAAGGGTGCTGTACATAAAGCAATTCAGCTAACACACTTGCCAGTCAGAGTAAACAAGACTGACCAATGGTCTGATTCTGTGCAAGGCAGCTTCATGTGAGCCCTGGCAGATCCAGAGGAGGTGCCCTTTGTAGATTCAAGGGGTCTGTACTTCCCGAAACAACCTATTCAGAGTAGTCTGTTGCCTACAAAAGATCATCCTACTCTAATTCAGCAAAGGTCACACAGGCAGCACTCCTGTCCACACTCACCTGGCAGTAAACCCCACTGAACCAAGTGGGACTTGCTTCTGGGTCAGCCCAGGCTAGCCCAAACTTGTCAGACCTCGGAAGCTAAACAGGGTCGGCCCTGGCTAGGACATGGATGGGAGCCCAACCACGGAAGACGGAAGACGGGGATCACTACACAGAGGCAGGCAGTGCCAAACCACCTCTAAGTGGCGCAGTTCCGCAGGGCCTGCAAGACGGAGCTCTTCCGCCAGGCCTTTGCATAGGAGCCGCCGCCGTCACTGTAGCACCACCGAGTTGCCATCTTCGACGGTGGATTAGATCTGGAGGTGAGTTGGCCCTGGGCAGACGCCTAGTCAACCGAAGAATGTATGTTGTCAGGTTAGGTTGTTGAATGGAACTCATCTTGGATTAGAAAACTTTAACATCAAGAGCACCGCACTTTATTTAATGATTGTTTTATACTGTTTAATGATTGCTTTTATGTTGTTTTAACTGTTGTTATGGCAATTGCCTCTGTTGTAGCTGCCCTGAGCCCGTTGGGGAGGGCGGGGTACAAATCTAATAAATAAATAAATAAATAAGTGTCTCTTGACTTGAAAATCCAACGGAATCACCATAGGTTGGCTGCCACATGATAGCAAAAAATAAAAAATAAAAACCAGTCATACAGAGGACGGTCACTGAACGCAACTCCCAAAATTCTGTCTGTTACAGAAGTCACAGATGTTCCAAATAAAGGGCCAAATCTGCACGGCCAGATCGAGATGCTGACGATGCACAGAGTAGACCTGCTGAAGCGACGGCATGACTACTTGAGCAGATGCCTGCCTTATAAATCCAAGGCTGCGAGAGCTAGGAACTTGGTTTGTAAAGAGAGAAAGAGAGAGAACTCCAAAAGAAATGATCAGGATCCCCAATTCTGTGCTGGATTGCACAGCAACCAGTGTTCCCTCTAAGCTGAGTTAGTGTGAGCTGGCTCACAGCTTTTTAGCCTCCAGCTCACACATTTTTGTCTCAGCTCAGGAACGATGGCTCCAGAGCAAACTGATTTATGCAGCTGCCAAATCGCTCGCTCACAACTTTAATGCCAGGAGCTCAACAAGTAGAATTTTTTGCTCACAAGTCTCCCTAGCTTAGAGGGAACATTGACAGCAACCCCAGGGGGGATGCAAAATATGCAGCACTCCAAGTGCAAAGCCACACAGCCGCAGAGGCCGAGAAGCGATGCTCCGATCCTAGTGGGATTTAAAGTCTTATTCAGCACAGATGCCTCTGCTATCATTCATCCTCACCGTGGATTGCCAAGGCAAAGCCTGCCAGCCACATACAAGAAGAGAAGAAGAAGAGATTAGATTTATGCCCCGCCCTTCACTCGGAGTCTCAGAGCGGCTTACGAGAACATGAAGGCAAAAATGTCACTCATTTCAAAGAAGTCCCATTCTCTACTGCCCTAGGGGACCTGTCGTTTCCTATAGCCCCCACCACTGAAATCTAGGGAAACCCTGAGAAGACTAATAAACGTCATTAGCTGGTGCTTAGTCCTTCCCACTGTATTTCGGTGGGTGGATTTATGATGCTAAAACCAAAGGCAGTGTCTAGAAAAGAGGCGTCCTTTTCTCCCTCCTTCATGTTTCCTCTTTGGAGGCTACGGTGGGGTGTGGTGGGGAAGCCAGTGTGGGTTCAGTGGTTAAGAGTGTAGGACTAGTACCTGGGAGACCCAGGGTGGAATCATCACTCATGCCACAGAAGCTCGCCGGGTGATCTTGGGCCAGTCACATGCTCTCAGCCTAACCTACCTCACGGGGTTGTTCTGAAGATAACAGGCAGGAGAGGAGAATGAGGCAAGCCCCTCTGGGTTCCCACTGGGGGAGAAAGGTGGGATATCAATGATTTAAATCAATAAATACGTCCAGCTATTTATCTTATGGAAAAGGACAGTCAAAGACCTCACACCTGTCTTATGACATTTCTGCCATTTGATTCAGCACATATTTGTGCTCAGCTAAAAGAGCAGACAGTAAAGTTTTGTTTCGTTTCGTTAGCTATACCCTGCCTTTCTCCCCAATGGGGACTCAGAGTGCTTTACACTGTCCTCCACTCCTCCGTTTTATCCCCACGACAACCCTGCAAGGTAGGTCAGGCTGCAACTGCGGGACCGACCCAATATCACCCAGCAAACTTCCATGGCAGAGCAGGAATTCGAATCTGGGTCTCCCTGAGAGACTCATTCTGGGTGGGGAGTGAACCCAAGGCAACTTCTAGATTGTCATTATTCAGAGCCAGAGAGAAGCTGCATTTGCTACTTCCTCGAGGAATTTGGATCGGGGATCACAGCTGCATCTCCAAGAGACTCCGCCTCAACATGTTTGTGCAGATCCATTTGAACTGGCGTCTTCTCCTCATCGCTTTGTTTACAGTGATGATTGGCAGGTGGGAAGTGGACAGGCAAGTCCACGCAAATGCAGCCGAGCTGGCAAAAGGCAGCCGGTGAAAAGCAAGCAAAGACTGCTGGGACGCGATCCCTCTACTCTTTCCATTGAGCTTCCCAGCCACTGACTACCCTCAGCCCGCTTGGGGGAGGGCGGAACAAAAAAATAATAATCCGGAAAATAAATAAATAAATAATACCTCCAGATTCCCTGCTGCTGCAGCACACAGAAGGCAGAAGGGATAGCAACTCCGCAGCTTGGTGTAGAGACAGAATTGATAGCAACTCTGCAGCCAGTGTGGTGTAGGGGTTAGGAGCACGGGCTCTAATCTGGGAGAACTGGGTTCAATTCCCCACTCCTCCACATGCAGCTACTGGTGTGACCTTGGGTCAGTCACAAGCTCTTTCAGAGCTGTTCTCTCAAGGGCAGTTCTCTCAGAGCTCTCTCAGCCCCACCGACCTCACAGGATGTCTGTTGTGGGGAGGGTAAGGGGAAGGGAAAGGAGATAGTAAACCACTCTGAGACTCCTTTGGTTAGTGAAGGGTGGGGTATAAATCCAATCTCTTCTTCTTCTTCTTCTTCTTCTTCTCTTCTTCAGGTACACCTTGAAAAATCCAGCGACTGGGCTGGTTGAATATGGTGTTGCGCTCATCAAAGCATTCTTCACATGCCCTCTACACATACATGACAAACGCACACTTCCAGGACCACACGCTCGGAAGCTGGGACTGGTCACCACCACACATTGTCACAATGCAATGCGTGAAGAAGCTCAGAGATTCTGGATCTATGATTATGATGGGGGTGTTGGGAATCAAGGACGGTACGCCATCTCCCGCCTCAGACAACTAAGGAAGACTACAAGAGAGTTAGGGAGATAGAGAGGCCTACTCACAGGGCATTCTTTCTTCTCTACTCTGCTGTCCCCTGAGTGATACTCTCAGAGATTATTTCCTTCCTTCCGGTTTCTTCCCCCCTCTCCCACACCACACTGCATGTTCTCTCCATCTTGGCAACACGAGAGCAGGATGCTTTTCCTGTATCTCAAACCATCTAGTTAGTTAGATCAGACCAGAGAATCTCTCTTTCATCTCTCCTTTCTAGAAATGGAGTTCATATAATAAAACTCCTATATTAGTTTTCAGATATAAAGATGCTTCGTGCTACTTTTGTTTTCATGCTTGCATACACGCACCGTGACCAGGGGGGCTCTGCTGAGTTAAAGCCTTGGGTGCCCTGCTAACCAGAATTCCCTGCAGGGGGTACTAAAGGAGTTTGCATCAGCCCTAAAGAGAGCTCTGGCTGTGCCCAAGTACATGACTGATTGTTCACGTAACATTCCTAGCAGGTAGGAAGCTGTGACAGACTTCACCTTCCTGGGATCCAAAATCACTGCAGATGGTGACTGCAGCCCTGAAATTAAAAGACGCCTGCTCCTTGGGAGGAAAGCGATGGCGAACCTAGACAGCGTGATAAAAAGTAGAGACATCACCCTGCCAACAAAGGTCCGCATGGTCAAAGCAATGGTATTCTCGGTAGTAATGTATGGCTGCGAGAGCTGGACCATAAGGAAGGCTGAGTGCCGAAGAATAGATTCTTTTGAACTATGGTGCTGGAGAAGACTCTTGAGAGTCCCTTGGACTGCAAGAAGATCAAATCAGTCAATCCTAAAAGAAATCAACCCTGACTGTTCCCTGGAAGGCCAGATAATGAAACTGAAGCTCAAATACTTGGGCCACCAAATGAGAAGGGAGCACTCCCTGGAGAAGACCCTGATGCTGGGAAAGACTGAAGGTCAAAGAAGAAGGGGACGGCAACGGATGAGGTGGTTAGACAGTGTCATAGATGCAATGAACATGAAATTAAGCAAACGCCGGAGTATGGCGGAAGACAGGAGGGCCTGGCGTGATGTGATCCATGGACTCGACTGTGCAACTGAACAACAACAACAAAAAGGCCCCAGAGGCAATGGGCAACCCACTGCCTGCTTGTTTCTTAAAATGAAGAGGTAGCAGGGCTCAAGCTCCCTGAAGAGCCACACTTTCCAATCTGGACACCATTCTATGGAGTCAAAAACGCTTGATACAGGGGAAAGAGAGCCCTGACCCGGGTAGCCCAGGCAAGCCCGATCTCGTCAGATCTCGGAAGCTAAGCAAGGTCGTCTCCAGCAAGTACTTGGATGGGAGACCTCCTTGGAATACCAGCAGTAGGGAGGCGGGGGCAGGCTTTATTCAGCCACCTCCCTGACTATCCTCCAGGCCCCCAGTAGGGGTCAGTCACCAGAGGTCTCCATGACTACCAGGTGCACCCACACTCACAGGCCACACACATCCACGTATTTTTTTTAAAATACAAAATATATAGGGGGAAGAGGAAGAAGCCAAAAGTTGGCAGGCTGATGGCAGGGCCTTGGTGAGGCCACCTACTAAGTACCTGTGGTGATGGTGATGGTGGTGCGTTATTACAGCACCATGCCGTAGCAGCCCAGAGGCCCTGTTCCCCAACCACTTATGTCGGTACTAACCCGCATCAGAAGCTACGGCAGAAGCCTCTCCCGGGC
Organism: Gekko japonicus; assembly: GCF_001447785.1. Classification (NCBI taxonomy): domain Eukaryota; kingdom Metazoa; phylum Chordata; class Lepidosauria; order Squamata; family Gekkonidae; genus Gekko; species Gekko japonicus. Next base: position 21,431 of record NW_015164195.1, read on the forward strand.
TTCCCACGCCGCCGCAAGCCCCGCCACCGGATGAATCAGAAAGAGCAGCGGTCTGCTCCCCGGTATCTATGCCTTCAGGACAAGCTGTCCTATGTAAAGCAACTTGGCAACCACACAGACAGCCATGGTTTTCAGAAAGCTGTAACACAAACATCCAGGTGTTCTTCAGGCGTGTAGAAAGATGCAGGAATGTTGACACAAGCGGCTGATTCACAAGTCCTGTGACAGGAAGAACCGGCGGAGGATCTCAGGTGTGTGGGGTATTTTTTCTTTTTTAAACCTAGTGGAAATTTTTTCAGATTAACTCCCTGTTGTACGCAAACGTCCTTACCCTGAACAGCTAGCGACAGCAGGACCCCCTCTTTTACCCCACTGTCTCTCGTTCGGTTGGCCCACTGGCTTGAGCCCTTCCTTGCCTCCCTGTTAGCACCGGGACTTCAATCCTCCTTTCGGCTCCTGAGCAGAAGTACAGATACCCCTGAGCCACTGGGCAGAATCCAAGGCCTGACACTTTGCCACCCCTGCGAACGTGCTGGTCAGCTGCAACCTCAGCCAAGAGTATTTCCATCGCTATGGGAAATACGTCCAGACAAGAAAGACACAATCAGGTGAGCCGGTCAAGGGAAAGGATTTGTCTTTCAGCCAGACCACCTTGTAAAACAAAAGCAATTGGGGAGAGGGAAGGGGAACATACACATGAACACATGAAGCCGCCTTATACTGGATCAGACCCTTGGTCCTTCAAGGTCAGTATTGTCTACTCAGACTGGCAGCAGCTCTCCAGGGTCTCACGCAAAGGTCTTTCACAAAACCTATTGTCTGGTTCTTTTAACTGGAGATGCTGTGGATTGAACCTGAGACCTTGTGCATGCCAAGCAGCCGCTCTACCACTCAACATAAGAACATAAGAGGCGCCATGCTGGATCAGGCCAATGGTCCACCCTGTCCAAAACTCTAAGTCACACAGTAGCCAAAACCCAGGTGCCTTCAGGAGGTCCACCAGCGGGGGCAGAACTCCAGAAGCCCTCCCACTGTGGCCCCCAAGCACCAAGAATACAGAGCATCACTGCCCCAGACAGAGTGTTCCATCTATACCTTGTGGCTAATAGCCACTGATGGATCACTGCTCCATATGCTTATCCGATCTTCTCTTGAAGCTGTCTATGCTTGTAGCCAATACCACTTCTTGTGGCAGTGAATTCCACGTATTAATTACTCTTTGGGTGAAGAACTAATTATTCTTTGGGAGAAGAAGTAATTATTCTTTGGGTATCAGCTCAACAGCCATCTCAAGCACTTCCTCTTGGGATGTTCCAAGGCAATAAATAGTTGGTCATCAATAAGGCAAGGATATGGACCAAAAGAAGCAAAACTGTTTGTGTTCTGGCATGGGTTCAACGTTTTTAGTTCAACAGCATCTGTTTGACAGCTGTCCAAGCAAGGCTACAAGCATGGACAGCTTCAAGAGGGAACTGGATAAACATATGGAGCAGAGGTCCATCAGTGGCTATTAGCCACAAGGTGAACAACAACAACAACAAATAGATAGGAACTCACAGGCTGGGGCAGGTGATGTACTGTATTCTTGGTGCTTGGGGGGGCAAGAGCGGGAGGGCTTCTAGTGTCCAGGCCCCACTGCTGGACCTCCTGATGGCACCTAGTATTTTTGGCCACTGTGTGACAGAGGGTTGGACTGGATGGGCCATTGGCCTGATCCAACATTGGCTTCTCTTATGTTCTTATGTAAGTTCAGACTCTTGAAAATCAAACTGGAGAAGGGAAAGTAGTCTGCATCTTCCACTACAAGGCTAGATGACAAGGGTTCACTGGGTAGGAAGCCGGGAGTAAGGGAGGGGGCCCTGGCAGTGCCAAAAAATCCTCCTGGTAGCACCTGCTAGCTGGTTCTATTGTACAGCACCTAGCACAAAGAAGCCACACATCCTAAGACACTACCAACGGCCCACTACGAATAATGCAATACTGCTAACTAAATGCCAATGAGGACACGGTTCTGCAATTTTAATAAATGTGCTGAGCAGGGAACGTCAACAGAGGTGTCACGCAATTTTTAAATTAGCTGTTGTAGATTTTCTGGGCTGTATGGCCGTGGTCTTGGCATTGTAGGACCTGACATTTCGCCAGCAGCTGTGACTGGCATCCTCAGAGGTATAACACAGAAAGGTGGAGTACTCTCTGTGTCGAGGTGAGAAGAAAAATGGTAGGCAGGTAATTTATATCTACTCAGGAAGGTGGGGTAGGGCTGAGTCATGCCACCTCTCCAGACCTGCTGGAGGCAGCTCGTCAACGCAATACAGCAAAACCAAGCAACACCAAGAAACCAAGCCAATAAAAACAAATCGCAACAATAATTAAAAAAAACCAAGACCAAAGAGATTCAAAACCTGTAGCACCTCAGACACCAGCCTTAGAGAGTGTGCACATGTGAAGTGCTGTCAAGTCGTTACCAGTTACTGATCTCCAGAACATCCTCTCATTAACAGCTTTGCTCAAGTCTTGCAAACGGAGGGTCGCGGCCTCCTTTATTGAGTCCATCCATCTCGTGCCAAGTCTTCCTCTTTTCCTGCTGCCTTCAGCTTTTCCCAGCATTATTGTCTTTTCCAGTGACTCTCGTCTTCTCATAAAGTGACCAAAGTACAACAATCTCAGTTTAGTCATTTAGCTTCTAGGGAGAGTTCAGGCTTGAGATCAACCTCAGAGACCACCAAGATTTGGGGGATATCTGATGAAGGGAGATTTGACTCTCGAAAGCTGGTACCCCGAAAATCCTGTTGGTCTCTAAGGGGCTACGGGACTCGGATCCAGCTCTTCTACAGCAGACCACCATGGCGACCCTCTGAAATGGCAAAGTGTCCAGCCTTGTCCTAGACAGAATAACACCCTACTCCACCCCTTAAGGAGCTGCGGTGGCTCAAGTGGTTAAGATGCTGAACTGCAGGCTGTGGAAGGTCGGTAGGTCAGCAGTTCGAGACCTGAGTGTGCCACATGATGGAGTGAGCTCCCGTCTCTAGTTCCAGCTCCTGCCAACCTAGCAGTTTGAAAGCAAGAAATTGCAAGTAGATAAATAGGGACCACTTCAGTGGGAAGGTAACAGCGTTCCGTGCACCTTGGTGTTAAGTCATGCCGGCCACATGACCACGGAAACGTCTTCGGACAGCGCTGGCTCTTCAGCTTTGAAACGGAGATGAGCACCGCAACCCTAGAATCGGATTCGACTGGCTTTTGAGCAAGGGAACCTTTACCTTTTACCACCCCTTAAGGATGAGCATTGCGGTTACTTTAAAGAGACTTCTAGATCCAAGTTTGACCTTGGATGCTTCAGTAACACCACATCCAGGTTTGACTTCAGATGCTCAAGTGACATCGGAGGCATCCACCAACTCCGCCACCTACAGTCCCTCCTGAGGGGTTGGTCCCGCCCCTATTATCCATGCTTCGCTAATGCGCAAATTGGATCACCGCTGTGTGTTGTACAAGGGGCTTTAGCCCCTAGAAACTTCAACTGGTTTAAAAGAGGGCAACTAGGTTAGAAACCAGGAATGTGCTGGCCATTGCACTGGTGCTGAAAGGACACCTCCGTTCATTCCCAGTATGTTTCCAGTGCCAGTCTTTGACCTATCAGGTTCTCAATGGGCTGAGACCACCAGGATATCAGAAGGACTGCCATCTCCCATTACAAAACTGCTCTTTGCCTCATCAGAGGCTCAGCTCTACTCTGAGAGCCCCGACTACCGGAGGTTAGGCAAGTGGCAACCCAGGGGCTTCTCAGTGGCAGGACCCCAACTGTGCAACGCCCTCCCTAGAGGGATTCCCGTGGTGTTCAACTGACAAATTAAAATGACTTTGTTTGCCTGGGTCTCTGGCAAACTAGGATGAGAAATCTTCTGCTATTCTCTTACCGCTGTTAACTGGGTTTTGACCCTGCACTTTAGACCGCTGTTTTTACAAGATTTTTCTTTCCATTGTTCTTACATTTTTAAAACTGCCTTGGGGGATACATCGTGGTCAGACGGCGTGGGTATATTTGTCACAGGGAGCAGTGGCGCAGGCGGTAAGTGAAGCCTCCATTACATCTGGCCGAGCAGCTTTGGCTGTTCGAGCCCCACCGCGGCTGGAGTGAGCTCCCGGCCCTATGTCCCAGCTCCCGCCCACCCAGCGGCTCGAAAGCCTGTTAAAGGGCAAATAGACAAATTGGGTACCTGCTCTTTGAGCGGGGGGGGGCACCCGTCCCTTGTGTTGTGGCGGCGGCGGCGTGAAGCGAGCGAGCGACGAGTGGCGGCGGCAGAGAAGCATGGCGGTGGCTGGCGAGGCTGGCGAGCGAGAGGAGGCCGGGCCGACAGATGCAGAGGTTGGGTGACGCGACAGGCCGGAGCCTGATGGACAGAGGCCGACAGCGAGCATGCGCGGACGTGTGCTCGGCCCAG